>NC_089745.1:4770917-4813417 GCF_040412425.1 Macrobrachium rosenbergii | reverse complement strand
GATAGAGGCGATATGTTTCCTTTGAAGTACATAATTTTATCCTAGACAGTTAGTCTTAGTGAATGCATAACTTACAACACCCATACAAGCATTTTTTTAAATTTAACGTTTAATTGAAACTGACTAAAATTCTGAGCGTGTAAGAGTATGGAAAGTAGTGCCTTCAGTGCAACTCGTGGTACACTGTAGGCATTACTTAAGGATCTTTGCAGCGTTCCTTCGGTCCCCAGCTCCAACCTCTTTAATTCCTTTCACTGTAGCTGCGTTCAAATATTCTCTTCCTTCCGCTTGACTTTCCAACCTCTCTAACAATTGTTTCAAAGTGCAACTGCGAGGTTTTCCTCCTGTTACACCTTTCAAACCTTCGTGCTGTCAATTTCCCTTTCAGCGCTGAATGGCCTCATAGGTCCCAGAGCTTGGCCTTTGACCTAAATTCTATATTCTATTGTCTATTCAGTGATTAAATATTTCTATACCTTTTCAGCAGACTGATTACCTTGGTGCTAGTGAAGTTTCCAAAAATCATTCTCGCTCTGTGTTTACAAGATGGGTTACTGGTGCTTGTTTTTGGTAAAAACTTTTAAATGTAAGGTCAAGTATATTTTCAAAAGAACCTCAGTTTGACCATAGGTTGAGTCAAACCTCCGTTTATAGTTGGTAATATGAAATAGCTAGCTTGTTTTAGAACCAACGCTTGTGTACTAAGTGATATCCAGAAAGTTGTCAAGTCAAATATAAGCGTCATGATAGCCTATCTACCTGATTTGGCCTAATACAAGGAAATATAAGGTAAGACTCTTATGTTGCTAATTTGAAACAAGCAGACTGAGTTCTGCCTCTATTTTCCTCTTCTACTGCATTTCACTTTAGCCATTAGCCACCACTAAATTTCTCGTGAGGTTACTTCCTTCTGGTTGACCATATTTGTTCTGTTTCACTTTAGTTATAACACCAATTGAGGAGCCTATAATATCAGGGATTTGATTAAGACGTAATCTTTGCAGAGCTCGACTCACCAGAGACAAAACACATGACACAAAAAGTATTATTTTTCAGTATTAGATTTCAATTCCATATAATCAGATACATTTTATCTAGACTTGCGTGAAAGTGAGAGCAGCGCCAACAATTACATTTGTAGGAAATAAAATGAATACGAATGTTTTGACAGCCATAATGGCGTGACCAATTTTCCGGCGACCTGAGCGCCAGCATTCCATACATCTAAAAGGATTTTCACAGACTCGCGTGAAAATTACAGTGTCACAATTTCCTTTATGGGAAATATATTAATCTAATGTTTTCAGCGGCCATGATAAATGACCAAATCTTCCACGGGGTCTGCGATCTAGCAATTTGGAGAGTAATCGTTTGCCTCTCCTATTTGTTGACATTGTTGTGAATTTCCAAGCGGCCAGTCAATGAAAGCAGAAATACACCCATAACATCATGGATCTTTCCGGGAAACAGGTAGTTATGCATAAATTGTGTGTTATAGATGAAATGACTCATTACGACACAATAATTGGTGGAAAATCGTCAAGTTTGGGAGTATTTGGCTGTGAATTCGTAGCGATTTTGGCTGGTCCGCGAAACCGTAGACTTTTTGACTGTATGTTACTGTTAATTTGATCCATTGGGTATACATAGGCATAAACCGTGTATTAAAGATGAAATTGCTCATTGCAGCAGAGTAATTGTTGTGAAATTATATAGTCTGGAAGGCTTTGGCTGTGAATACAGAGCGATTTTGGCTGGTCAAAGAAACCGTAGACTTTTTAACTGAAAGTTTACTATGGTGTAGTTGATTTGATTTATTATGTATACATATGCTTACTTAGGCAACAGTGTGGCTAATTAACGTCTCGCCAAACACACGAACCACATATTTTTTCGGGCTGCTAATCCTAATCTTGCGCTTTGTGCGTTTTTGGCCGTTAGTGACCTCGATTTTATGTTTCCAAATCTACATTAATAATTTTGGGGACACACGAGAAACAGGATATTTATATGGTCCTTCATTTCCAAAGGCTCTCGGCTCAGCATTTTCAAGCTCACGTAGCCCTAGGCTAGTTTGTAACAACATTTAAAAATCTTACGTTGTCAGCTATTCAATATTGGGTAAAACTGAATACTACTACTGTGGCCATCTTGTTTGGTAACTAGCAGTTTCCATGCAAAATGGGTGCCTTGCTTAGAACCAGCCACTCAGGCATAAGCACAAAACAAATGAAAGTAAATATCATAAACATAAAAAAAAAGGTGCAAACAAAAACATACACAAAAGGCAGTAAATATTCCGGTCTGCAACTGGCAGAAACCAGGCCACAGTATTAGTCTTCAGTTTTACCCAGTATTAATTGTCATAGCTTATCGTAAC
Source organism: Macrobrachium rosenbergii (assembly GCF_040412425.1). Classification (NCBI taxonomy): domain Eukaryota; kingdom Metazoa; phylum Arthropoda; class Malacostraca; order Decapoda; family Palaemonidae; genus Macrobrachium; species Macrobrachium rosenbergii. The sequence continues at coordinate 4,811,037 of NC_089745.1, read as the reverse complement.
ATTCACTGAACAAGAAATTTTGTTTTTATGCTGCTTGAAAGTGCTATTATGATTTTCTTACAGTAGGCTCACAGGTTTTATTCACTTTTTTTTTTTATTCATCAGCTTGAAGATTCGCTGTGTTTTGTTTTAGATAGTCACAATTCAAACATTATATTTATATCCACGATCGGAATTTGCAGATGTTCAATTTCCATGTCCAAGCTTTGCAGCTTCACAAATCATCGCTGTGGTAGGCAGCTTATTTTCTGTCTCATATAGTGTACATTTTGACAAAGTGTTTTAAGATATCAGTGTGAACAGAAAAGAGCAAAAATACTAAAATGACAGTAGAAGTCAGATATGAAGTACTGTAAAGATATTTAAGAAAAGAATATCCATTTTTTTTTAGATAATAATTTTTAGTTAAAGTGTTTTAGAAGAAAAAAGCCTTCATTTGACTGGAATACTTAATATGTTTTATACAGTATATAGAATACATCTCATAGTGAACATGGTCAAGAACAAACCAAATAACTGACTTTGCTTTTGCATTGCAGACATCATGTGTCACAGTAATATTATTATCAAACTGAGTCTCAGACCATAAAGATATTACAGGTACTGTACAGCAATAGTATAAGTGTAATATATTCTGTAATTGGGACAACAGGCAATGCCTGTAAGCTGGCTTAGGGCTTGGCATACATTCAGATTTATCCTAAATAACATTTTTCTCTTGAACATGGTGAGTGCAGTTGTCATATGTAGCTAATTTTTATTGAAATGTATGCAGTAAGATCATATACAGGCAGTCCCCGGTTTATGAGGGGGGTTCCGTTTTTATGCTGCGTCGTAAACCGAAAAATCGTAAAAAATCGTCAAAAATCCTTACTTTTAATGCTTTGGGTGTATTGAAAACAATGTAAACTGCATTTTTAATGAGTTTTTCATCAAAAAAGCCTCCAAATTTTTATTATTCTGCCGTTTTGGAGCCATATTTCTTCCGTCGGATCAGCATACGATGCGTCGTAACCCTGGAACATGCGTCGTAAACTGGGAAATAATTTCTGATGAATATATTTGAAAAGCGTCGTAACCTCGGAACGTCGTAAGCCAGACCCGTTGTAAACCGGGGACTGCCTGTGTATGAAGACAGTGTTTATTATTATGTGAGTCCCATTATAATGATGTAACAGTGTTAGGTTTTGTGTATCCCAAGCTGTTCACAGTAACTGATAACCTTCCTGCGGTTCCCTTCATCTCATCGGTTTTCTCTTATTTCCAGTGATGGCATCTAGGGACAGCAGTAATCCTGGTGTGAGTGGCGTAGTTTCAGTAACGTCTGGTGTCCATCACCAGCAAACTTCTCAGTCAGGTATGACTGCTGCGGGAGCATCTACAGGGGGAGCTGGCGTGGCTTCAGCTGCAGCTAGCGGGTCACAGGCAGCTGGGGCACTGGCGAACCCGTTGGCAGGGGTGGAGCAACGTCAGCAATCCAGCAGAAGAAAGCCCCATGTCCGGGCATGGCCTCGACATAGAAGCTTGAGAAGTTGGCAATATATTCTTCATACCGGGTAAGTTTTGTTGACTTTTCTTTGGTTCTTTTCGTCGTTTCTGCCGAAATGTCCAAATCTGTTAGTTGTTTGTAGTGCAGTTTACTGAATGAATTTTGAAGGTTTACAGTAATGTAATCACCTAGTACAAGGTGATTATATTGCCTTGAAAATGATATTCAGAATGCCAGCATGGTATATGAGTAGAAAAAGAAACTTGGTTATTTTTATGTGTAAAATGATGTAAACTAGGTTGCATGTGTAAAGATGTGTGAGAAATTACAAAAAATTTTTTCTCATAACCTTTGTTATCAGTGATGTATATAGTGACGTGATATGCTGTACAAGTAATTGGTAAAAGTTCTTGTCAGAAAAAAGCATAACTTGAGATACATAATGATAATAGTACATTTCCTCTTACCTGGTGAAAACTGGAATACTCCATCTTGGTTTAATAATATTGAAGAAAGCTCTATATTCATAAAAGAATACAGTACTATACATGCTGTATACACTTTGTACGCACCAAAAAAATAGCCATACAGGGACATACACTTACGTGAGTATATCTCTCACTGTGTTACAGAATAGCAAAGAGATGAATTTATTTCTGAAAGAATATTTTTGTAAAACTTTGACATTCCTATGTTAGGGGAAGCCCCACCAAGTACAGTATGTATTTTTCTAATCTGAAACCCAACTAATGGTTAGAAAGAATTATGAGCAGATGGAAGAGCAATTTTGTGGCTGTAGTGGTGAGAAGACAAAGTGGCTGGAGGTGTATCTGACCATCATGTACTTTGAAATGAAAGTTATGATACATGAAAGTTCAAGTTTGAGGGAATGGAATGAAAATTATTTATACAAAGGAAAAACGATATGCGCACTCATTCTTTTTGGAACCTCTCCTCATCTAGACATACCTTACACAATCATCAGGCACTCAGTCATACTCTCCACCATACTGAGCATCTCACTTGTATTGTCTTTAATTCTAGTATCCTTTCACTCTTTAATCTGCTAATTGTCTCTTTGGATTGTCAGTATTCACTCATGTAAACATTTTCAAACATACATTTTCTCCATTTTCAGTCATGTCAGGGCCCCTGGTTCTTCTCTAAGCCTCAACTTTCAGTAAATCTGTCCGTTGTTCAGGACTACATTCTCTTTAGAAAGCAGCTCTTCATTTGTATCTTTTCTTCTAAGATCCTCATACTCATTAACTGTCTCTGCATTTACCAACTTTTAGAACAAGGTCTTATTCTAGGAGAATAAGGCCTATTGTTTCTGGCTACATTCTTGAAAGGTACTGTATGCAGTAAAGTAGGTGATTAACTAAATTACCATCATCCTCAACCTGCAACAGATGAAAGTTGCTACTCAATGCGCAAAGTATCGTGGTAGCCTTTATCACCCAGAATAATGAAATAAGAGGTTTGGCGTTTTGAATGCACAAAGTATAAAAGATTCCTCATGCATAAAAACATTTTATTTTTCAGGGAGTGCCTCCTGCTAGCACTGGAAAGACTTTAATTTCAGCATGCAGAAGATCAAAATAAAGATAATGTTTAACAAAGAATGCCAAGCTAATAAAAGACCTAATGCCTCTTTCAAAAATAGGTACCTTTTTGAAGCCAGCCCTCACAGAGCAGGAGATATACCACAAGTAAAATAAGTGGTTTGTACTTGCGAAATTTAAACATTATACTGTATTCACTTTTTTTTTTCACTAACAGGCCGATGAGAATTGCAAATGCAACGGATGGAAAAATCCAACGCCACCTGCTCCATCTTCCCGGCCTGATACTCCTCAGCCAGCTGCACCCCCTTCCCAGCCTTGCCGCAGTTGCTCCCATACTTTAGGTAAGTTTATTCCAATGCAAACATTTTGTAGATACTTTCTTCATGCAAATGACACCTAGCATAACACTCCCAGTAGGGGGTTAGTGACGTCAGTGGACCTCTTGCAGTGTATTGTAGGCATTACTTAAGGTTCTTTGCAGTGTCCCTTCGGCCCCTACCTGTAACTCGTTTCATTCCTTTTACTATACCTCCGTTTATATTCTCTTCTTCCATCTTACTTTCCACCCTCTCCTAAGAATTGTTTCATAGTGCAACTGCGAGGTTTTCTTCCCGTTACATCTTGAAAACCTTTTTACTCTCAATTTCCCTTTCAGCACTTAATGGCCTCACAGGTCCCATTCCATTTCTTGCATAACACTAATAGCTTCCACTCATTTGTTGTACTTTTAATGATTTTTGTGTCAGTGTCAGACACACCTTTGATATGCAGTATCAAACAAACACCTGCCTGGCTAATGTGTGGAAAAATAGGATGGGTTAAAATTTAGACCTTGTGGGAATAAAAGCAGAACATGCATAGTAGAGAGCAGAGGGAAGTCTGCAGCAGAGTATATTGGAAGAAAAAGCCAATTTCAAAATGTTCATAATGATGATGCTGTAATTATTTTTCCAAGTGATAACTTCCAGGTGCTTTCATTTTGTATTTAACTGTTTCATTGTACACCTTTTCAGGTGATCATGTTGAAAGGACCACAATTGACATTGTTAAAGTGTAATAAAACCGTTTATTTCAGATGTTCAAATTGAAGCAAATTATACTTTTTCTCCAAGTGCCAAAACTTCCTCACATTTTCAAACTCCATTTTCCTTTCATCATCTTGTAATGATGATCTTAAAATTTATTGTAACCCAGTGGGAGTTTGCTGTATAGCTCCGATAAGTCTAAATGGAGTGTTAAATTCATAGATGTTATAGCTGTTGATTTAATTTATTGCAGCTTCAAATTTGGAACATGCCTGAATCATTCAAGTTACTTTCTCAAAATGGAGAAAAAGGAATTTAGTTTCATATGATAGCCATAATTATAGAGTTTTTTATGCATTGTGTGCATTAAAAATCTGCTATGTTTTTTGAATATTTGAATCATTCAAGAATACAGTTGCAAAAAATGATGTAGATTGTTTTCTGTAATAATAGTCAGTTTGTAACTCCTGAAATATAGTAGATATGCAATTAAGCATTTTCATCTTCTTGAGGTTTTTAGTAGCAAGCTTTAAATAGAATCGACAGTAAGTCTACTTTTCATATTACTTTTAGTGAAATTGAAAACAATCTTTGATCCAGATTAGCCCATTCTTAAAAATGCTAAGCACGTAATGAAAAACTCTTGAAAGATGGTACTATTCTGTCAGATATATGGTATTGATGCTTTTAATAATTTAAATATTTAACCTCAAAGAAAGGTAGATTGATTTTAAGTAACTACGAAAGTGTATCTTACAAAAGACTGAAGTGTACCAACTCTAGAATGACCTCTTGGTTTCAATATTTTAGAGAATACATGCTATACATTCAAGATATTACACTATTTGTCCTGTTTATAAATTGCAAAACTCTCTACTAAAAGTTTGTTCGCAAGTTATGTTTTGTCTGAACTCATCAGATCTTGCTTAAGTCTTGCTCAGGTTTAAGCCTTTTGTCAATTTATTTGAATGAGATGTTTTCTTGCAGTTGGAACCTGCATGGTTTTGCAAACTGCCTTATTAGTTCCCAGATACATGATAGCTGGGCAAGGTTTGGGATAAAAGCGTGAATTGATGTTTCTTTGGCTTCCTAGGACCCAAGTATGATATACTGAAGTTGTGAAATTATTAAAATGTCACCTAGAATTTTGAGTTGATATAATAGAAACTCAAAAATATTGTGATCTAACATTTTAGGGATGTTTTGGAAGGAACAAAACAATTTGAAAGTTGAAATTATCATTTGTTCATGATTACCTGTAATGTTGCTCAACTAGCTGTATTCTCCAAAGGTCCGACAATTTCAAATTTCGCACTTGGTTCACTATCCGGTCAAACTATTAACGCCCATTCCCGCCGCTGGGAGCGGTATCAAGACCATTTATATTTTCCATTCAGATTTTTCTCTGTCACCGTGTTGTCAACAACTGTTGTCTGCACCTCCAATCATAGATGATTTCTTTTTCTTGGTATCTCAAAATGTCTGTTATTGTAAAAATTTGACTTTGGATCAGTACAATCAGGTTTTTTGACTTTCTTTGGGTTTTGCTTTAAGATTATCATTATGTCTGGGTCTACTCTATTTTTGTAATAAATAAGTGCGTGTCTGATGTCAAAATGTAAAGGTGCTCTTGGAGTAATTAAAATTGACCCTCACACTGTAGTTGCCTGGAAAATAAGAAATATATGGTTGCATGATAGGTGTCATGAATAAATTCTTTGTCTGAAAATGAATGGAGAGCGTAGGAACATATGTGAAACCCAGCGTGAAACACTAGGAGGTCTTCCTCAGGAGTGCTTCTCTTTCGGACTTGTTGATGTCGGCCCTAAAAATGTTTTTACATAGATCTAACCCTGTGGTTTTAGTCTCCTTCTGCCCCTGAGATCGTGCCAGTGGAGACTAATATGCTTTCAGCTATAAAGGAATCGATTCGTGCATTAGAATGCTAAGGTGTCAGCTCTCAAGATAAGTGTTGTGCCTTGACTAGTGCCCCAGTGCAGTGGAGGGGCGTCAGACCGGCCCCATCATGCCTCTAGGCCTGGACCTCTGCTGGACTCCCAGGACTCAGGGAGAAATATAATGTCGAAAGCGAAGGAGGGTGAAAGGAATCCCACGGTCTGGCGTCCTTAATCTCTAGGAGGTCCTGAAGGCGTTTCCCTCTCTGCCCAGGCGCTCTCTGTTCGGGTCCTGAAGGACTCCTTCTGGTCTTCTGACACGTCCTCCCACGCAGGGTTGGAACCGTCAGATTCACTCTCGCCCTCTTAAGAGAAGCTTTAGGGAGGAGGGGATCTTTTACGTCTCTCTCTCTACTACTCTGTGCTGGCCAGAGTTTTGTGGATCTGGTTCCCCCGCAAAGAAGTACCGGACGTCATCCGAGAAGACTTTTTGAGCGCCCTGAGCTCTCCCCGTCCTCAAGAGAATGATTAGGACGCCCCCTCGTGTTCTGTTCTAGGTTCCGTAATTCTCCAGAGATATTGCGTCACCAACGAGGACCCTTATTGCCTCCCATGCAGCAACTCTCCTCTTTCATTGCAGAGAGAGTCCAGGTCCGTCCTCATCCGGAAGGATGTTAGACTTCCAGTGAAGAGATTTAGTATTTCTCCTGCTCTCGTTCGTCACCTTCAGTCTTTTATTATGTCGTGGAAGAACCCTGGTTCGTCCCCAGAGGTGTTGGGGAGGATCGTCTGTGACGTCACCCCAGGACGTCCTCCTCCCCTAATCATCGTTCTAGAACATGTTCACCTTTTTGTTGATGACGCTCGTCCAGGCTCCTGACGTTTGTCATGCTGCCAGACGGACGCTCTAAGGGGACGATCCAGACGTTCGTCATGCTGCCAGGCGTGACGCTCGGCTGGACGCTCAAATCGTCATGCTGCCAGACGTGACGCCCCGATGGACGTTTTGACTCCCTCAAGACGCTCCACCTGCCGTTGCTGTCGGCTCTCGTGTAGTTCCTGGTTCTCCAGCTGCTTTTGCACGCCAGTTCCTCTTCCAAGCAGAGGTCCCTGCGGCGTGTTTCCTCTCCAACTTCTCTCTGCTCTTCCCGCCCGATGTTTCTGATAGACTGAGGGTCTCAGTCTGAAGATGAGATTAAGGATCAGTCCTCGTCGTCGGACTACCAGATCCTCGTCAAGCTGTTGAAGGAATTGTTTCCTGACAAGTTTCTGCCACCAGTACCTCTCTCCTCCTTCTCAACTAACTTCACTAAGTCTAGGAAAGCTCAGCTCTGAAGATGACTAAATCGCTCTCCACTAAGCTACCTTCAAGAAAGTCCATTTGTGGATGGACTCACCAAAGCTCAGGAAAGTCTTCTTTCGCCCTTCCCCTTCAAGACTCTCGGGAAAAGCGAAAAGTGGTAGAGAGAAGAGAAGACTTAGGCTTACGTCTTCCTTCCTCATCTAAGGGAGACTTTATCAATTTGAAAATTCTAATAGGAGGTCTCATCTGTCGACGGCCAATGATTCCTGGGCTCTGGAAGATGGACCATCTTTGAAGGGCCTTTTCAAGACGATGATATTTTCATGTGACTTACATGCCCTCCTGGTTTCTTGGAGCTTTGGACCTGTCAATCAGGACTCGATCTCCTTATTCGGACCTTTCATCTTGTCTTGTATGGGATGGCGGTGAGATAGGTTCTGACAATTGGCCTCCACACTTTGCATAATGGAGTGCTCAGAAGAGGTCTCTATTCTGGGATTTTCGCATTAAGTCCGTTTCCTTGGCACAGAAAGGAGAACTGTTGAAATTAAAGTCATCTTTTCGTATCAGATGGTAAAAAGAATATAACCATACAAGAAGACCATAGCAGGACCTGTTGGCTCAGTCATCAAATGCGGTTCCCGTAGACCTAATGAGACGTCAAACCGTCAACATTCACCCAAGATGAAATCCCTTTGAGAATGATCATCCTCAAAGCCTTCTTCTCGAGGAAAGAACCTCTCGAGAGGTAAAGCCCTTGCTAGAGGAAGGGGCAAGAAGTGATGTGATTCTCCTCCAGATCACCCGATGTGGGTGCCAGGCTTCTTGGTTTTTCGAAGCCTGGAAAGTGAGAAAGGCAGACAGTTGGTCCCTTTCGGTTTTAGAGAAAGGAAACATTTTAGATCCCTTGGTCCTTTCTCCCCTCCTAGATGAAGAAACTTTCGCCCTTGGACTTACTCTCTCCGTCAGGTTTCCAGAAAAACAAAGAGATCCTGTACGACCTGCTAATCTCAAATTCTAAACTTGAAGAGCAGTAGAACATCCTCTTAGAAACTGAATTCCCATCATCTGAACAGGCTGTTCCTGGTCCAAACAGTTGTTTGCCTCTTGACATTGGAGACCTGTGCTGTTTGTCAGGAGCCTGTACACGCACGTCGTGAAAGAGTTTGAAGATGGAGACTGTCCAGCCTGTTCTAGGGCCTTACAGGCCGGGGATTGGATGGTATCCTCGACCTTCAGGCTCCCAGCGTTCCACGTACGGCCGGATGACAGGTAAGTTCCTGAGGTTCGTCTTGATTTAACCCTGATCATTTAGTAAACTTGTTTGTTTTGGCCTGTCCACAGCTCCATGAGAGTTTTCACCGTCATAATGCGGAATGAATGTCAAAAAAGGCTGCATCTGGCAGAAAAAATGGTGTGTCGCTCTAATGTGGACGACTGGCTGATTTGAAGGGTTTATTTTCGAAGATTTGTCTGGAGGATTTAAGCAACACAAACCTGATGTAAGAACTTGGCCTTGGTCAACCAAAGGAGTCACACCTGTAGCCTCAACTCAGTAAGATCGTGTATCTGGGGATTCAGATGGACTATTATTTTGCGTCCCAACCCCTCAACAGCTGTGCTAAAAAAAAATCCTAGAAAACTTGAGAGAAAGAAACGTGTTTCCTTGAGGGCCATGAGTCTGCTGGGGACCATTTCTCCACTGGAAAAAAGTTTGTTTTCTAGGAGACTAATCTCAGGCCTCTTCAGTGTGTGTGCAAGACAACTGGGAAAGACAAGGAAAATCTTTTTATTATCTCAAACTTTCGAAGTGAAGGAAGCATCTCAGGTTGTGGTTGGATCCAAACTCGACTAGCTTTTTGATTCTAGTGAATATTTATAGCCTTAACCCCGACCTAGTGTTGTTCTCCGACGACAATGGTTCTGGGTGAGCAACACTTTTCAAGAGAGAAAGTCAGGCATCTGGAGGATGCCAGGTGACCTGGCATATCAATAGCAAGAGAATTAAAAATTGATTTTTTCTAGCCCTTGGAGAAGAGAAGATCAAGTGTCCGTCGCACAGTCCAGGTAAACGCGACAACCCACTGCTTTTTCAGAAAATGCAGAGATGAGGCAGCTCATTCTCGTTCCTGTTCGTTCTTGCGTATGAGTCCTGTTGTGGGCTTGATTACCAGGAACGTTAGGATTGAAGGTTTGAAGTTTTTAGTTCAGAACGTGAGAGGACCTGCTAAGTCGCGTCATCAACTGCTCCACGACAGAGTGGACTCTGAACCAGGAGGTGTGCCAAAACTTCTGGGGTTTATTCATTCCTCGCCATAGACCTGTTTGCAACATCAAAGAACAACAGGCTTCCTGTTGCTCTCCTGTTGGATCCAGGAGCAGTGTCAATAAATCGCCCTTCTTTGGGACTGGTCTCGTCTGGACCTTTACAGGTTTGGTCCCTTAAACAAATCGTATAGAACTTTTAGAGTGTTTTATATCGTCGCAAGATACGAGGATGACTCTGATGCTTTTAGAAAATGACTTAGCTCTGGCCTTAACTTTGGCTAGCTATCTGGATGGAACTTTCCAACGGTAATGCTGTTTCCAGATAGTGCCCCCGAATGATTAGACAGTCAAAACCTCTCCTTGCTCTCGGTCTGAATGCGTTGATTTTCGAAATGCTGGCGGTAGCGAGAGGTTTTTCAAGAAAGAATTGAGCAAGTGATGAGAGCAAAGTTAGAGATTTATCTATCCAAATATTTACCAGTCGATACTGGGCCGTATTTTTAGGTTTTAGATGGTGTACTGTAACATAACAAGAAATTCCTCTTAGGGACCACTGTGGCCAGAAATGTTAGACTTCCTTCTTTTCCTTAGGGAAGTTCAAACTGGCAGTCTCTGTATTATGCTGAGTAGAATGTTGTCTAGGTCTTTCGGCATATGAAATTAAGAGCTAAAAAGAATAGGACCTACATGACCTCATTTAGGTCGTTCGAGAAGAGCTAAAGAGTGCCTCAGTTTTTGGTTCCATCTTGGAATTTGGACGTAGTTCTTATTCCTGATGCAAAGCCCTTGTTGAACCCCTTCATTTTGCTTCTGGAGGAACTTAACAAAGGCACTTTATTTTTAGTTGCTCATTGTTGGAAACTCCTCAGTGAGAAGGTTTCGATATCTAAGTCAATTGGTTTTAAAGGATTGATTGCAAAATGTCTTTTCCCATCAGCTTCCTCGAATGCCCAAAGATTACATTACTCGCCCAAGTTTGATCCTTTGAATTGATAATTGTTTGGCGGAGTTTGGGTCAGAACCAGAAAGACTGCTAGCCCTTTCGGGCTCTGTGTAGTTGGACAAGACAAAAGAGTGAGTAGGTCTTAAAGATCAGTTTTTTTACATTGTAATACAGAAATTCCCCATGCTCAAAAATGCGCTGGCTTTCTTCTTTAGAAAGTCCACCATTCACTTATCAAGCGACAACCTTGTCATTGGAGAATATGCTTCAGAATTTTGCCTTAAAGGTTTCTCAAATAGTGTTCGGGCTGTTGCAACGTCAATAACCTTTCAAAAGGAACATGGCTCTGAACATATTATGAATCCACCTTTTGGAGAAGTCATTCAAAAAAAGAATACACTCTCATTTTCTAACTTTTAGAACAGTGTATGAGTCTTGCTGTTCATTGGGACCTTACGTTTCCATATCATAGTACGATCTTGGGAGAAGGAGGCTGTACCCATTTCCTTCTAGTTTTATGAATAGTTTTTTAAAATTTATTGCTTGTGTTTTTATGGTTGTTCTAGACTGTGGGGCAGTCTTCCTTTCTGTACTTTTTGCTTGTAAACGATGTTTGGTAGGCAAGGGTTATTTTTGTCTCTTTTGCTTCCTTCTTGAGGGCCTCGATCTGGTCACATCAGTGGTCACGTCCCCGTTGACAGATCATCTGGAGGAACCACACTCTACCTCGATGGAAAAACCCAAAGATTGTTTACACTGAATTTACAGCCGTGATCACGAAGTCAGCTAAAAAAGGTAGTCAAGATGTGTAATTTTGATGATTGTTTTGATGTTAGTGGATTGTGCCCAGATTGAATGGTTCGATTTTTTAATAACTGACCAATTTTATGAACAAAATGATATTTGAATTAAAATAAGGTTTGTTCATCTTCTCCAGATCATTAAGAAACCTATTGAAAGTGCCACCCCTCCTCCCCTCAGAAAACGGCACCAGGGCTGAAAATGTGAATCAAAAATGGGAATGGTTCTGATAGACAGCATCCCAGCGAATATGGGTACTAAGGTGGAAACCACCTCCTGCCACTAACAGTTTTCCTGAATTCTGTCGGAACACCAGGAGAATACAGCTTATATCTATATCTGCCAGGTAATGTATGCCACAGAAAATTTACATTTTATCATAAAATATCATATTTGTCTTTGGCTAAAGGATGCCCCTAGTTTTATTAGTTTATAAACCCAATGCAGTGTACACTCCAAGTACACTGGGCAGTTTATGTTTTTATTTTGTTAGTCTTCAGAATTATTGTCCCCTGAGACTTTCTGAGGATGCTCGTTTGCAAATTTATCTTACCGGATCCAGAATCATTTATTGATGTTTCCCTGGTTGGTCCTAAAACGTTGTTCATGTTTCTGTCCTAAGAAGATAAGCTTGCAGTACTGTTTGTCAAGAATATCCTCCAAATGCTCCTTGTATTTTGTTATTTTATGCAGGTTAAGAATCATGTTGCTATTCTTGGACTGACAAGTCCCTGTGTTAGGAATAAGACCCCAATGTGAAGTACCTGATTATTATGAAACTAATCTGGGTTGTTTTTCAGGGTCCAATGGGTGAATGAAGGACTACAGCAGTCTTTTTATTTTTTCAGCTTAAGTAAAATTCTGAAGGCTGTTTTCCAATTGATTATATTCTGTTTTATGAATCTGTTGAGATTGATTTTGTTAAATGACAGTGGATCTGATGAATGCTGAATGGATTAGGCAAGTGTGTTTGAAGTATCTTGTTTTATATATAGCTTATTAGTAGTTGATAGGACAACCACTTTTAGCTTAACATGACATTGATTAGACGTCACTGATTCTTTTTATAGAAACTGGAAAACAGACTAAAAGCATTGCAATGATGAAGATAATTGCCCAAGACTCCTCCAGTTCTTTGTCATGAGATTGAAAACAGTTTAAGCTGATTTTATGTTTCAGTTTTTCAAAATAGCTATGTCCTATCATCACAGATAATTTTTTCCCCTTCATGCATTGTTGATCTTTGATTAATGACCTGTGAGTTTCAGAAGTATTGATCTTTGATTTCTTGACTAATTACTAGTTATTGGGGGAAGAATTTGTTTAATAATAAAAAACCTCATCTATTTATGATATTGTAGATTGCCACAAACAGAATGAACTCTGGTTCCTCTATGTCTGAGTATGATTGCTTCCCCAATGTACAGTGAACTTTGAATCAGTATTAATCTGAATGTGTTACATGTATGCAATTCATATTTCACTAAATTTCTCGTTCATATTTGTTCCCATTACTGATTGATTTCAATATTACCTTACTTCATTTACATGATCAAGGTTAGGTCCCCCTTTTTAGGTTACATTAAATGTTCAAGTTATTTTTCTATACTGAACCTTTCAATATCTGTGTTTTCAAATAGAGACCATTTGTAAGTGCACGATTTGTTAGTAAAAACTGAACAAGAAGTGGAAAAATGAAATTTCTTTTAAACAGCTGATCTGATTAGTTATTTTCTACCAGTCTAGCACCCAGGTGGATTAATGATCTGATGATATAGTTATTAATGCTTTTTTTATTATATGCATTTGTATTTGATATGTGCAAAGAATGTTTAAGATAATTGTTAATTAGGTTTTTTGAAAACCAGCCACTTTTCCTGTATTGGATTTATCAGTTCTTCGGTCTTGAAACCTGTTAGGTAAAATTCTTTTATGTAGGAATGATTGCAACTGTAAAGTTATTTTTGTACATGCAACTTACCCGTCAGATATATACTTAGCTATAGTCTCCGACGTTCCCGACAGAATTTCAAAACTCGCGGCACACGCACAGGTAGGTCAGGTGATCAACCATACCCGCCGCTGGGTGGCGGGAATAGGAACCATTCCCGTTTTCTAATCAGATTTTCTCTGTCGCTGGTTCCGGCAACATCTGTTGTTGGTTCCTCCTGCTTTGATTTTCGTTTTCTCGCTTGCTGAGGATCTTTTTGGCCTGATTTTGGTGACGTATTGGATCTTTGGTTTGGCATACGCTATTGTGGACTGTTTTTTGGATTTGCTTTTGATTTGTTCATTAAGATGTCTGACGTTAATGTTTCGCCTGTGTTCTGTGTGTGTGCTAGGCAAGAATGTAAGGTGAGGTTGCCGAAAGCTTCGGTAGACCCTCACACTGTATGTATGAGGTGTAGGGGGAATGATTGTTCTTCGGACAATAGGTGCAAGGAGTGTGAGAAATTGTCTGATCAGGAATGGAAGGTTTTGTCTTCTTATCTGAAGAAGCTTGAAAAGGATAGAGTTAGGAAGGCTTCCTCCAGAAGCTCGAGTAGGTCTCGCTCTGCTGAGCATGATTTTGAAATTAACCCAGTAGACTCTCCTAATCCTTTGGTTTCAGCCCCTTCTCCCTTCATCGACCCTGTGGATTCGTCCTCTGAAATGGCTGCGATGAAAGCGGAACTTCTTCGTGTGAAATCGCAACTGCGCGCGATGAAGGAAGGTAAGAGTGACAGTGATATGTGCAGTGTCCCCAGTGTAGTGGAGGGGGCGTCTGATCGGCTCCGCATTGCTCCTAGGCCTAGACCTCTTCCAAACTCCCAGGACCAGTGGAGGAGGAATGTCGAAAGCCGCAGGGAGGATGTAGAGCATCCCCAACGATCAGGCGTCCCTTCGGCAGATCCTGTTGTTGCGTCCCAGGCTGCCTTGGATCGCCATAGAAAAGGCATCCTGAAAAAGTGTTTCTCGTCGTCTGACGCGTCTTCTCCGGAGACGTGGTTGGAGTTCGGCTGAGGAGTCGCGCCCTTTGAAGAGATCTTGGAAGGCTCCTAGAGTAGAGCGTTTGGACTCGAGCCCTGAGCGCTTCCCGGAGGATTCTCCTATGTCAGGAAGAGAGCTCGTAGATCCCCTCCTCCTCTCCATCAGGGGTGAAGGATTCGACGAAGAAGATTTTGATCGGCCTCCAGGAGCAGTTATCGGCGCTTGTTGGATCTCTTGCTAAGGACTCCTCTTCTCGTAGGAAGGATGACTTTCTTCCCGTCAAGAGTTCCAGGAAGCTCTCGTCTTCAACTCGTCGCTCTTCTCCTGCCAAGCTTCCTTCGTCCAGCAAGTTTTCTTCGTCTCGTAGACGCTCTTCGCCGAACAGGCGCCAGTCTCCCAGCAGGCGCACTTCTTCCAGGCTCGTCATCGGAGAGAAGCGCCTCCTTCCAGGCGCATTTCGCCTCACTGTACTTCTCCCTTTTGGGCAGGCGCTCGTCGTCTTCCAAGCTCCCCTCCTTCCGGCAGGCGCCGCTCTCCTACCAGCGCCCTCGTTTTAGGGCCTCCTCTCCTGGAAGGCTCTCATCAGTGGACAGGACCCCTCCTGACAGGCGCCGTCCGGGTCAGGCGCCATTCTCCTGGTAGGCGCCATTCTCCTGGTAGGCGTTGGACAGGAGTGCTTCTCCTTCCAGGCTCGCTTCTCCTGATAGGCGCTCTTCTTCTCTTAAGCCTTCCTCTCCGCCTGCTGCTTTGGAGGAAGTTTCAGAAGAGGATTCTCCTAAGGACGCTGGAGTTTCGGATTACAAACGGTTGGCTTCGGTTTTAATTCAGGAGTTTGGAGATTCTCTTTGTCATGCTGCCCCTCCTTCTCCGGGATCTTTGTGGGACAGCACCAAGTCAACTAGACCCTCTTCGTTTGTCAAGATGCGCCCTACGATTTCGATGAGGAAGGCCTTTAAAGGAGTAGGGGAGTGGATGCAGTCTAAGAAGGATGCAAGTAAGACGGTTTTCTCTTTCCCTCCTTTGAAACTTTTGGGAAAATCAGGAATGTGGTATGAGACCAAGGAGCCTATGGGGTTGGGGCTCCCCACATCTGCTGACGCAGATTTCTCTAATCTAGTTGACTCCTCCAGGAGACTTTCCTTTCTTCAGCGAGGCGACTTGGGGAATGAGTGAAATGGATCATCTCCTCAAGGGTCTTTTTAGAGTTGTGGAGGTCTTCAACTTTATGGATTGGTCTCTTGGAGCTTTGGCCAACAGGACTCGGGATCCCGAATTCCTGTGTTTGGATGACTTCAGTGAGTGTTTTGTCTTGCTTGGACAAAGCAGTGAGGGACGGTTCCACCTGGAAGTCGCTGCCTTATTCGGAGCTGCTATTCTGAAGAAGAGGTCAGTATTCAGCTCTTTCCTCACGAAGTCTGTGTCTCCTCTTCAGAGATCCTCTCTTCTGTTTGCTCCTTTTTCTCCTCACCTTTTTCCTCAAAACTTGGTGAAGGAGATTTCTCATCGTTATCTGAAAAGGCGACACAAGACCTTTTGGCCCAGTCTTCGAAGAGGGTCAGACCTGCCGTCCCTTTCGCCAAGAAGGAGAAGGCTCCCTTTCAGGAGCCCTTTCGAGGTGGTCCTTCGTCCAGACCCTCCTTCAGGAGCAAAAGACCAGAGAGGAGAGGAAGGTCTTCCTCTCGTTCTATCAGAAGGACCAAATGAAGAACGAGTACTCCAGACGACAGTGGGTGCCAGACTGCTACAATTCGCCGAGGTCTGGGCACAGAGAGGGGCGGACGACTGGTCCCTCTCCATTTTAAGAAGAGGCTACCTTATCCCCTTCAGGGAAAGTCCTCCTTTAACATCAACTCCCAGGAGTTATCCGCCAGCTACTGGGATCCCATCAAGAACCAGGCTCTTTTTCTAGCAGTGGAACAAATGTTAGAAAAGGAAGCAATAGAACTGGTTCAAGACCTCCATTCCCGGGGTTTACAACCGTCTTTTCTGGTTCCAAATCCTCGGGGTTGGAGACCGGTTCTGGATAAGCGCCCTGAATTTCTTCATAATCAAGACGAAATTCAAAATGGAGACTACCTCCTCGGTTCTTGCAGCTCTTCGTCCAGAGGGATTGGATGGTCTCCCTGGACCTGCAGGACGCTTACTTCCACATTCCCATTCATCCCTCGTCAAGAAAGTTCCTGAGGTTCGTGATTCGGGAAAAGTTTTTCAATTCAGGTCCCTGTGCTTCGGTCTTTCGACGGCCCCACAAGTGTTCACGGGCATCTTAAGGAATGTGGCACGCTGGCTTCACTTAGAGGGAGTGAGGATATCAATGTATCTCGATGATTGGCTGATTCAGCCTCAATCAAAGGACAGTTGTCTGGAGTACTTGTCGATCACCTAAATATGACACAGTCCCTTGGACTATTAGTAAACCTACAGAAATCCCAGGTTGTTCCGCAGCAGAGCATTGTTTACCTGGGGATTCTGATGGATTCTCGGGATTTTCTAGCCTTTCCATCCCAAGAGAGAATAGATCGCTGCATAGAAAAGGTGACAGTTTTTCTAAGGAGAAAACATTGTTCAGCGAGGGAGTGGATGAGTTTGCTGGGGACCATTTCCTCGCTGGAACAGTTCGTCTCCTTAGGAAAACTTCATCTGAGACCTCTTCAGTTTTTCCTAAAGGAGAGTTGGGACCAGAAGTCTCAGGACTTAGCAACTTTGTTCCAAATTTCGGACAAGATAAAAGAGGATCTCAACTGGTGGTTAGACCCTCGAAAATTATGCCAAGGACTGTCTCTTCAGTTACCGAGGCCCTACCCTAGTGTTGTTCTCAGACGCCTCGGGTCGGGATGAGGGGCAACACTAGGGTCGAGAGAAGTGTCAGGCACCTGGGAGGGAGACCAGGTGAACTGGCACATCAACAAGAAAGAGCTATCAGCAGTTCATTTGGCTCTCATCAAGTTCGAGTTCCTTGTCGCAGGACAAGTAGTCCAAGTGAACTCAGACAACACTACTGCCCTGGCTTATATAAGGAAACAGGGAGAACACACTCCTTCTCCTTTACGAAACGGCAAAAACGTTGCTGTTATGGGCTCAGGAGAGGAGGATCAGACTCCTCACCAGATTTGTACAGGGGAGAGAGGAATGTGAGGGCCGACCTTCTCAGCAGGAAGGATCAGGTCCTTCCCACAGAGTGGACTCTCCATTCAGAAGTCTGCGAAAGACTGTGGAACCTGTGGGGAAGGCCGAATATCGACCTTTTTGCAACCCACTGGAATGCAAGGCTAGAAAACTACTGCTCTCCGATATCGGACCCGAGAGCAGTTGCAATAGACAGTCTTCTCCTAGATTGGACAGGATTAGACGGATATGCCTTTCCCCCATTCAAGATCCTAGGAGAAGTGGTAAGAAAGTTTGCATCATCGGAAGGCGCGAGACTGACACTGGTAGCTCCGTTTTGGCCAGCTCAAGACTGGTTCACAGAGGTACTGGAATGGATAGTAGATTTTCCAAGATCGCTTCCACACAGGAACGATCTTCTCAAACAGCCCCACTTCAACAGATTCCACAAGAATCTCCCCGCTCTCAGTCTAACTGCCTTCAGACTATCGAAGGTCTGGTCAGAGCGAAGGGTTTTTCGCACAAAGCTGCGAAGGCTATTGCAAGAGCCAGGAGATCCTCAACCCTTCGCGTCTACCAGTCGAAGTGGGAGGTCTTTAGAAGATGGTGCAGGACCAATAAGATATCCTCTTCCAGTACCTCTGTGACAAACATTGCTGATTTCTTTATCTTCCTGAGGGAACATTGCAACCTCGCTGTATCCACAATTAAGGGATACAGGAGTATGTTATCTTCGGTTTTCAGACACAGAGATCTGAATATCTCGGAAAAACAGAGACCTTCATGACCTTATAAGGTCTTTTGAAACGTCAAAATTCAGGACTTCAAAACCTCCCAGTTGGAATCTAGACATAGTTTTGAAATTCTTAATGTCTAAAAAAATTCGAACCTCCTCATCAAGCTTCCTTCAGGGACCTCACCAGGAAGTCACTTTTCCTCTTTGCCCTTGCCTCAGCTAAGAGAATAAGTGAAATACAAGCCTTAGACGGCAAAGTTGGTTTTAAGGGGAGGTTCAGCTATATGCTCCTTTTAAAACCATTATTTCTAGCGAAGAATGAGAATCCTTCTAAACCGTGGCCAGAACCTTTGAATTAAAAGGTCTTTCTTCTGTGACGGGACATGAGTTGAGAGGACTCTATGCCCTGTCAGGAGCCTTAAATTCTACTTAGAAAAGAAGAAATCTCTGGGAGGATCGGTTGAAAGTCTTTGGTGCTCTGTCAGAATCCTTCACGAGCGATCTCAAAGAATGCGCTGTCCTTTTTATTAAGGACGTCATCAAAGAAGCGCATATCTCATGTGAGGATGAGCACTTTAAGCTCCTTAGAGTGAAAGCACACGAAGTGAGAGCCATTGCTACTTCCTTGGCTTTTCACAAGACGTTGTCTCTCCAGTCTATTTTAGAGGCAACCTATTGGAGGTGTAATTCAACGTTCGCATCTCATTACTTACGAGATATTAGAGTAACGTTATGATAAGTGCTTCTCTCTAGGAGCGTCATTTATCTGCGGATTGATTGCTGGGACAGGGAGCTGAATCAATCCTATTTAGTTTAGTTAATTTAGTTGTTTTTTAAGCTTGGTGGTGTGTGTTTTTTATGGTTGGTTGAAAGAGGGTGATGGAATTATGCTTCCCCTTTCAATTCTTATCACTAACAAGGTTAGGATTGGTCAGGTGGTCGGGATTGGTTGTCATGTTCCTTGTAATTTGTATGGACACCTAGCTCTGTCATGTAAGAGGGATAGCCCCCATTGATACGATTCAGGTGTAGGCTCGGTCATGTAAGTGGGTCAGCCCCCTTTGACACGATCCGCTATAGGCTCGGCCATGTTAGTGGGTCATCCCCCATTGGCACGATCCAGAAGGGCTGTCAGTCACAGGTCACATCCTCGCTGAAGCTCCTGAGGCAAGCAGACTCATAGACAGTATCCATGAAGTCTTCTGCCCAATCAGGTAAGAACCATGGTTTTTTGTTTATCCTACAACATATGTTGTTTCCCGTTTTTTAGTTATTTTCTGTCTCTTGCCCTCCTCCAAGGGTGCCATTCAGCTAAGTATATATCTGACGGGTAAGTTGCATGTACAAAAATGATATTTTTATGATAAAATAAAGTTTTGTACATACTTACCCGGCAGATATATACGATTGATGGCCCGCCCAGCCTCCCCTCAGGAGACAGGTGGAAGAAAATCTGATTAGAAAACGGGAATGGTTCTATTCCCGCCACCCAGCGGCGGGTATGGTTGATCACCTGACCTACCTGTGCGTGTGCCGCGAGTTTTGAAATTCTGTCGGGAACGTCGGAGACTATAGCTAAGTATATATCTGCCGGGTAAGTATGTACAAAACTTTATTTTATCATAAAAATATAATTTTTCCAGAAAAGTCCTGGATTTCCTTTGTTATTTTTACTCAAGGTCAGGACAATGTCCTTCAGTGGACAGTTAATAATAAAGGAAAGAGTTAAACCCTTTAAAATCAGATCTAGGAGATATATAACATTTCAAAACACTGTTAAAAAAATCTAATGTACAAGAATATGATGGATACTCAGTGGGGAGTTTAGACCATCTCTGATGGAAGAGGGTTTAAGGCACCTTGATGATGATGCATCCTATTAAATACCCATCCTTGGCTTGAGATTGGCAACCGGAGATGTGGCATCGAATGTGACATGTATCTTTGTATGATGATCAAAGAATGATTTAAAACAACAGCCATTAAAAACTGTGCATCTAAATTACTATGTAATTGGTTACTTGGGAAACATTATATTCAGTGTCATCATCTCATAGCTAACGTTTCATTACATTTTCCATTAGAGTGATAAGTTTGTCACTTTTTGTAAATGGTGCTAATCCAGCTTCAGGCCTCATGCTAGAGTAGCCAGAGTATAGTGTGCAATTCAGTACTGTACTGTGCACAGTATTGATGAAATATAGCTTTTAAGTACATTTTTGTTAGGTAATTGAATGAGGAAATCTGATTGGCAGAACACGATTGCACCCATGTACAGTAATAAATTATATATATAGTACTGTAAACCTGATACTTTTTCCAGATCTGAAGACAATGACGGAGCGCTTGAAAGCTCGATACTACGTGAAGGCCCGGCTCTTTAATGCTGACATGCTGCGCATTTTCAAAAATTGCCGCTTCTATAACCACCCAGACACCGAGTACTACAAGTGTGCCAACACATTAGAAAAGTATTATGTTAGTAAAATGAAGGAATTAGGTTTACTGGAGAAAGAAAAATAAAAGAGTGAATGAAACCTTTTGCATGGAATACAGTGGATGTCTTTTATAGCTTTAGGTACTTTCATTATGATTATGTAGCCGTTTCGTGAGCATATAACAGACGCTGAGATTTAGACAGGTAAGTGATTATGAGTCTGTTGGAATCAGTTTTTTAAGTAGTGAAGTGTAATAGGCTTCATTTCATGTTAATTGATCCATATAATTTATTTTGCAGTGTATGTTGATGCTGACAATTTGACTTTTAGTATTTTTTATGCTGTTCATCACATATTGGTAGATTTTGACTGCTATATATTTTTTTAGTCTTGGTTACATACGTATCTAAAGGTATAAGCATATTCTCTCTCTCTCTCTCTCTCTCTGAATATGTATCTTCCTTACCATATATTAAAAAAATTGCATACAGTACACTCCAGAACACCATAAACATCATGTACAGTATTCATAAGGTAAAGATCTGTACAGTGATTCATACAAATGCATCCATATCTTCTAATAAACTGCATAAATACTTGCTACCTAACAGCGCTGTGTTTTCACAGTAGAAGTGCCTGCAATATGTATTGTTCAAAGTACCCCACCCCAGCCAAATTTTTAAGATTTAAAATCACCATTAATGCAGTTTTTAAGGTGTTCAGAATTACAATGTAAAAAAATTACTTGCGTAACAATTGAATCTTGAATTATATCAAGATGTATGTATATATTTCAAGCATTTTGATCACCTGCTCTTGTAGGAATTATAAATAGCCATTCACATGAGTAGTTGTTACCATCATTGTAGCCAATTACTTTAGAAAATGGCAGGTATTTTTAATCACATATGAAGTGTTACACTAAATTGATTCGACTCATTCTTAAAATTGGTCACAGGTATTTGACCTGCAAATCGTTGATGACGACCCGACATGACCTGGAGTGTACCGGATGTAGTTCAGCGTTAATAATTAGGAGTATTATATTGGACTTGTTCAGTTTCGGCAAACTGTACATGACAAGTATATTAGGATGTGAATTCTTTCAAAAATTTGTCGGAATCCTTAATATTCTGAATTTGTCTGACTATTTAAGAATATTTAATTAATTTCACATGATTTCGTATTCATAAAAACAAATCCTCTGGATCAGCCATATGAAAGTTGGCGAGTTTTAACCCGGTCATTAGTTTAGACTGCTGTACTTAATAATAATGAGAATGGTTTTGAAATTAGAATCCAAGATGGACCTGTGTATTCTGGAATTGAAGTGTAATTAGTGAAAATTATGAATATAACATAGATTATGTAAATTTGTGCATCCAGTCGTAGAGTTGAAATTTTTAGTGTACTTTACAAGTCCTGTAAATCCCTGTATTCACAAATACTGAATCACTACATTACGGATTTATATAGGCTGTCCTATATGAAAGTAGTTTAATTATGAATGTCGATAGGATGCAGACAGCATTAGTACAGTATATATTTTACGTTTTCCTTATTTTTCCGCTAGGTCATTCTTTTGACATGAAAAAAATGGCTTTTGTACGAGTATGAAAGTGAAATCTTGTTCTGCATTTATTTTAAGAGAGCACAACATTTGTACAGTACCTTAAGATTACTGGTGGAATTGCATCAGAAACATTGGATGTTAGAGAATGTGCTTATGCGGTTGTTTTTTGTTTTAATTTCCTACAAAAGAATTTATACAGATATTTATTTATTGTCCAGTTATTTTCAGACTTAGATTTTACTGGCTATATAGTGTTATTTGAAATATTCACCAATGTAGACAGTTTAGTTTACTTGTAATTCTCTTACCTCATTTTGTGTAAGGAACTGTTTTTTGGCTTTGTTATAAAAGCAGTTATCACTGACAGATGACAGTCTTGTCATAGCAAGAGGAAATTTTGTAAATTGATATAGAATTATTAGGGAAATTACCATATGATGTCATTGTATGTAAGCATATATCACTTCTCAGTCATTTAATCTGAGAATGTAATTTATGTAATTCTTTATATAAAAGATAGTTAATCACTGGAGTCCTTTTATTCTGTCATTGTCATAACTAACATTTTTATGCCAGATTTTGCATGTATTGAGCGAGGTGTGAAAATTGAGTTCTACCACCAATATCTATTTAGTATCTCCTGTCTGAATTGGTATCTGATATAGGTCTTACGTCATTTTTCCTGATTATTCTGCCCCTGTAGTGGGGTAGTGCCGTCAGTGCATTACTTAAGGTCCTTTGCTGCATCCCTACAGCCCCTAACTGAAACTCCTCTTATTCATTTTACTGTACCTTCATTCATATTCTTTCTTCCATCTTACTTTCCACCCTCTTCTAGCTCTTCGTTAGGCGAGTCGGTAGAGCTGTGGACTAGCACTCGCTAGGTCCGAGTTCAAGTCTCCGGCTGGCGGATGAAGAATTAGAGGAATTTATTTCTGGTGATAGAAATTCATTTCTCCCTATAATGTGATTCGGATTCCACAATAAGCTGTAGGTCCCGTTGCTAAGTAACCAATTGGTTCTAAGCCACGTAAAATAAGTCTAATCCTTTCGGGCCAGCCCTAAGAGAGCTATTAATCAGTTCAGTGGTCTGGTAAAACTAAGGTATACTTAACTTAACTCCACCCTCTTCTAACAATTGTTTCATAATGCAACTGCAAGGTTTTCCTCCTGTCACACCTTTCAGACCTTTTACTTCCAATTTTCCCCTCAGCACTGAATGACCTCATAGGCCCCAGTGCATGGCCATTGGCCTAATTGTACATTTTATCTGTCTGTCTCATTGTGTGTGCAAACCATCTCAACTTTTTTTGTACTGATATGTAATAATTTTTTAAACATGACCAAAATATCTGACATTGAGGGAGAATGCAGTTTTGAGTGAGAAACCAGTTGCAGTACTTTTTTGTACTATTGTATAATAATATTATAAATGGATTGCAAACTCTGAAATGAATTGAGGAAAAATGATTACTACAATACTGTGCAATGCTGTACAAGACAATGAAATATAATGGGATAAAGCAACATAAATATTGCTAAAAAGCATGATCTAAGATTCTGAGTAGTGTTGCTGATAAAGGATGTATTGTTTTGTGTAATGGTGCAATTTTAATTACACAATAATAGTATTGTGGTTCAGAATTAACTGATTAGGATTATTACAAAATCTAAGTAGAAGCCACCATTTGCCAATGATTTTGTAAAAGCAGACTGCAGTGTATGGCATGAGCGTTGAAGTAGCTTCTAGAGTTCAGGTAATAATTAGAATTAAGGAAACAAGCAAAAGAATTTTATGAGCGACGAAGAGAAGAATGATCAAATGAAGCGGTGGGGCGACAATGGCGTATTGAATATTTCATGAATCCATGGGAGAATGAAAATCTCTTTCCATTTACAGGCATTAACACAAGGCGCAAAACTCTCAGTTTATATATGTAGAATCTACTGGTCACTTTTAACCAGTATATATGTAATTGTAATAACCACAATGCCCTCTTTAACTTCTCGAATTCCTCATATTTTCTAGATACTCTTGTCACTACAGAGCCTGAGATCCCAAATACAAGAGCATGATGAAACTCTGACGTCCATAGCAGGACCTGCATCCAGAGTATCAGAGTAAGGTCATGTTCTTGACATGACTATGAGAAGTTTATGTTAGGACTGCCGAGAATGGTACAATGTTGGTCAAGAATAATCGACATATGTGTACTCATGATGTCCAAATTTTCAATGCCTGCTATGCCACCTTAAGCAAGAGCATTGGTGTTGATTCTGATATCAGATAACATTCTCATCTGTATTTGCACCTTCTCTGAACAATGTTGACTATTATTTTTCTTGTGTAGCTGACCAGCTTCACCTTGCTCCAGTTTTTAGCTCTCATTTGAAAACAAATCCTTTGGACAAAACTTATGAGAGTAGAATTTGACTTGGTAATCTTGTTAAACAATAATAATAGAACTAATGAAAGTGACATGCGCACTACGAGTAGAAATGTTCAATGATACCATTCAGTGATTATACCCTGTACAGTTAATTTCAAGATGTGTACCCGTAGGGGCTTTAACCCTCTGCAGTGTACCTCGTGTTGCTAAATGTAGAAAGTACTGAACTGATGCTCTCTTAGTCAGTCTACTTAGCTATTCAACTTCTTTACCGTTTATAGACGTAACTTTCAGCACTCCCGTAGGGGGGTCAGCGCCATCAGTGCACCTCATGCAGTGCACTGTAAGCATTATTTAAGGTTCTTTGAAGCTTCCCTCCTGCCCCAAGCTGCAACCCTTTTCATTTTTTTTACTGCACCTCTGTTTGTATTCTCTTTCTTCCTTCCTACTTTTCACCCTCTCCTAACAATTGATTCATGGTGAAGCTGCAAGGTTTTCCTCCTGTTATGCTTTTTACTCCTTTTCACTGTCAATTTCCATTTCAGCCCTGCATGACCTCATAGGTCCCAGTGCCTGGCCTTTGGCTTAAATTCTATATTCTAGCTACCTAACTTTCAGCACTCACTTTAAAGCCAGTCCTTCAAGTTGGCTCTAGAAGTCTAAAGATAAGACTCAGTGCTCTGATCAAACTGGTATTTAACAATGGTTATTAAGTGTCAAAATGTTACTAAATGGTTTTTACAAAATACTTACATAAGGCCCCAGTTGCATTGCTTTCTACCTTTCACTGTTCGTTTGTTCTGCCTAGCTGTTGAACCTCTAATTTTTCCCTGTTACAATTTGCAGTTCTTATAAAAAAAAGCCCTTGTGGCAGTTCTAATTGTCTCAAAATATAGATCACTGGTGTTGTTAGAATATTTCACAGTAGATGAAACACAATCCTTTACTGCTTTTCAAAAGGAATTTGGAGCAAGGTAGTAAAGGCAGCGAATAAAAGTTCATGCCCGCAATTGGTAGGATTGAGTCTTCTCACAGACAGCTGCTCACAAATCCTAAAGGCTGTAAATGGGTACCAGAATCTGTGGGGTAAGTGAAAGAATAGGTTTGAAATCTCATTCTAAAGAATGGCTTAATTAGAAGACTGGACAATCGTAGGCCTATCCCTATAGCGCCACCGTCCTCAATGAAGAAAGGCGTGTGGTACTGGTGCCTGGTGCCATAGCTCAGTGGCAGAGCTCTTGGCTCTCATTTGCAAAGTCCATGGTTCGATTTTTTTCCTGCTTCCCTTCAACCGACCCAGTGGTAACTGGGGTCAAGAAAAAAGGGCATGGGTTTACAATTAAAGACTTATAGAGAACTGGAAAGCCTTGAAACATAATAAAGTAATATATAAAATGGTAAAGTAATTATATATATATATACATGCTTAAAAAAATCACAGTAGATGCTCGTGACTTCAGTGTATAAAGTTTATTCCCAGGAATCCCATAGCTTTTCTGTGGGATTATATTATATATATATATATATATATATATATATATATATATATATATATATATATATATATATATATACATACATACATATATACAGTATACAGTATATACATACATACATAAATAAAAGCAAACACCATTGCCTTTGTAGAGCGGATGCTTCATGAGGAAAATTACCAAGCTCTTTTTCTCTATTGCTTATGGAACCCGTACATTTAATTACCGTTTTCATCATCAAAATTATGGTGTTTTCTCTCCGATGACAAGTAGGAACACTTAAACGATCTGACAGAGAGAGCTTTAATTGACAATAACGCCAACGAATTGCGTCTGACATTAGATGAGCGATGACGTCACATGCGTGTGAGATTTATGCCAATAGATGGCAGCACGTGGGAACTTCCCCCTCTCCCACGTCCCCCCAACGGAGGGACCCCCTCCCTGGCAAGGACCCTCCACAGGGCTCACCATCGCCTCGTCCTCCCGCGGCGCTCAGTTCTCTGCCAACCAGTGAACGTGTCGGGTGTAGCTCGCGTTGCTCGTAGAATTTTCACTCGTGTGTAGGATATATATGAGAAACAAACGTCAGGTTTCATCGGACACATAACTAAAGAGGTGAGGAATATTTCCAGCTAATTTGGAAGGAGGGTAATTGTATGGGAGTGGGTAGTATTTGAATATAATGCGACACGATCCTTTAGTAGCAGATGGCATTTTATAGTGCGGTAAAGCTTTCTGTACGAACCAAGAAACATCGAACGCCAGGAATTGTAATAAATCCCGAATAAAACGTTTCGCATCGTTCTTTTGAACGTGATTTATTAGGTCGCAGTGCCTTTGACCTATTGCCATGCACGTTTGGGGGTTAGAGATTTTACTGAGACCTTTGCTAAGGCATAAACATATATTATCGTCTGTCAGTCGGGAAATCGTTGAAGGAAATTCGTTACAGGAGTCAACATTTTTAATTTTTGTCAACATAGTTTTTCCCAGCATTAATTTCTCGCAACATTTAATTTTTCTCTATTTATCTAAAGCTTTATTTTCCTCAGCATTATTTAATCTAAAACTTTTTTTTTCTCAACATTAATTTTTTACAACATTTATCTCGACATTAATATTATTCCGGTAAAACGGATGTTGTGTTGTCGGGACAGTGCTTTAACATTGTATGTTGGAGCTACTTTGGGTCCTGGTTGTTATAAGTATTCGCTAATTTTAGTCGTTTGTGTGTTAAACGTCTCTCATTAAAGGAACAATGGGTATTTGGGTATTACATAATTTCTCTGCTACGAAGGTGAAACATAATGTAAATATATTCTTGCATTCGTTTTTAAATGAAGTTAGAACAATCTTGTAAGTAGGCTATGTTTATATCAATACGTTACTCATACACTAATTATATACATACATATATATATATATATATATATATATATATATATATATATATATATATATATATATATATATATATATATATACATATATATTATATATAGATGCACATGTATTGTAATTTTCCCCGTTCCGGTTTATATATTAGTATCTATATATATATATATATATATATATATATATGTATATATATATATATATATATATATATATATATATATATATATATATATATATATATATATATTACACGTTATGTATGTAATTTTTCCAATCCCAGTTTGTAATATATATATATATATATATATATATATATATATATATATATATATATATATATATATATATATATATATATACATAAAAATTTTTATACATTTGCATAATATTTTTTTATAGCATTTTCTCCAGAAATCCTAATGATCTTTATAGCAGCTAGCATTGCAATTTCATTGAGCAAAACAGTAGTTCCTGCTACCTCCTTTCTACCATTTTGCTGTCCAACCTCTCCAACTTCCCTTGTTCACAGTCGTAAGCAATGATTTTCAAAAAAAACAGATTTCATGAATTAGTAGTTACTGCCAAGAATTGTCCATAGCCCCGGGTATTTAATAATAATGTTTTCCATCCACACACATCTCCCTATTCATATTTATTAAACTTCCTTTCTTCAGTGATATCAATTTTCCTGTCATATGTATTCACGTTGAGTCTAGGTTTTGTATCAACATACTTTTCGTATATAGTACCATATATTGTATTCATTCTGAGGGTTTTAAGTTCCTTACGGTATTCCGTATTTTGGAGAGTAACAGAACATTCATCGTAAAAGCTTCATCGGGAGGTCGCCATACCCAGTAGGCCTGCGTACCTCTCTATACCTCCCAGTAGGCCTGCCTACCTCTCTGTACCGCCCATTTTCTTTTCGTGTTCTTGTCAGTGATGACCTTTGAGAATGGAGGTTCTTTCGAAAACTTGTGCCATCGTCATTAAAGGTTTCCGAATTCTGTATCAGGTAATCTCCCTCAAAGCATGTTGCTCAATTTTTCCTCCAAGACCACTGACCTTTGGAACATGGGCCTATTCGTTATGTTTTTCCACGTGTTTTTCCTCTGTCGTTTTAAGCCACCAGATAGGCTATCTCCCTCCACGTATTCCATATTATGTCTTCGTAATCAGGGATTATTCCTGTATTTATCTGCAAACTTTTGTCAGTAACCCGTACATTCCGAGTTTCCTCTCCCATACACGCAATTCACGTAGAGGTTAAACAGCCGTGGAGGCAACACACCCTTGCTTAGACCAACTATTCCTACACCAGATCACACACACTCCCGTCTCCCTAAATGTTCTTAACCTGAACAAGAAATTTAAGGCCTCCTTTAGCGTACAATGAAGCAATCATCATTTTTGCAGTTGTAACTGCAATAATTTTCGTTAATGGAGACGGACAGTTATAGCTCTTACCTCTTGTCCAATTGTTACCTCTCTCCCAAAGTGGGCTTAGCCAACACCGAATTACACAGTCACTCGTAATCCCATCAGCAACTGACGCCAATTTATTCTCAAGTGTCTACCATCTTACCTTACGCCCACATCAGTTACTGTCGCAAACGGAGTTTCTTTCTCTTACGCCTGCATATATGTTGTGTATTTTTGCGCGTTCATTTTTGAAGCCGTTAAAGATATTGTTGAGATTTCACCACGAAAAGACTGCCCCAGTGTAAGACTTGTTTGTGAGGTGTCATATGATGATCTGGCGTTACTAATTACCTGCTGAGTGAAAAGATTTTTGGATACAAAGCTGTTAAGCTTCTTGAGAGGAAGGGAAAAGTGACCCAGTTATTGAAAATTCAGTTGACAACGCATATTTGTTCTTTGGGTCCTTCTGAATATTGAAACGTTACAGCGCGTCAAGGTTGCCTGTGGGGATGTTCCCATACATGTGACCTTCGTTTTCTTGCCTAGGGAGAATGTTAACGAGTTTTTTTTTCTTCTTCTATACTTGTTCTCGTGCACATGTCCTTTTATCTGCTCTGGAGGCTGGGGTCAAAGTTAACCGCATCTTATGAAAGGAAAGACTGTGTGATGAACTAGTCCTCGTGTTACGACCAGGGTTATTCTTAAAGAATACACGAGGTTTTAAGAATATTTCTGGACCCTCTTGGAATTTTATAAGCTGGACGACGAGACTAGGAATCCTTAACTGAGTTTCTCTTAAGCCCTCATGAAACCAAAGTGTGACAAACAGAAAACGGACAATTTAACACCAATAAACTAATTTTTTCCTGTATCGTACTTCTCCTTGAGATACCACCGTGAAAGTCGTATTGTATCAAGACAAGGCTAACCTATTTCGCATTAACCAGAATTCTCCCCTTGAACTTTTATTAAATACCGCTCTAAAGGTGGGACTGTACATTGCATAATGCAGCTTATTCCCTCTCGCGTGTCTCAGGGGGGGTCTCTGGCTTAGAAACTGAAATGCGACTCCCTACTGCGCCACCTACAGTATAGGTGCTTCGTCATTATGGTGGGGGGACTAATTAGTCTGCCGTAGTGTATTGCCACTCATTGTGCATAAGAGCTATTGGCTTTGTCCATATGACAGCAGGATGCCTTTGTTCTTTTGATATTTTCGCTGGTGACTTCCGCTTACCCGAGGGCTTGTAGCAAAAAATACAGTTATTTAAGAAAACTGTCAATTTTAGCCGGAGAATAAATGGCGTTCCCTTAATGGAAGGTATTTTAACCTTTAGAAAATTACTACCTCAATGGTAAAGAGATGGTCTTTCCAATTATTTTATGCAACTAAATCGTGTACAGCATTTAGATGCCAAAACTAACAGCATTTCTCCTTAACGTCAAAAGTAAAAAAGCATTTTTAGAGAAGAAGAGAATCGCTTTTCCGTTCATGATTTGCTTACCGAAAAATAATCCTTTAACGCACGCAAACGCTAAAGCTAGCATTTTTAAGAGAGAGAAGGGGATAATACAATCACGTGTGTGTGTGTGTGTGTGTGTTGTTTATGGAGTGGGGAGGGGGAGGCAGTTGGCCGGATTAGTCCCCCCTTCTCCCTCCCCCTACTGTAAAGGTAAATGGACCTCCTTATGCAGCCATTTCTCGCGTGTACTTAGCACAGATGACGGGCGCGTGCCTTCCATCTCATCTTATATAATATTCCCATGCACCCTGGAGAGTCTCTCTCTCTCTCTCTCTCTCTCTCTCTCTCTCTCTCTCTCTCTTCTCGTCGTCAAGAGACTTCTCCGAGTGAACGAGGCACTTCTGCAGCTCTCCTTTCAGGAGGAGAGGTTGGAGCACAATCATAACATTATCTTTTTATTTTTTTTTTTATTCTTTGTTATTGTGACATTCTGGAGTCGTCCTTTGCGTCGACTGTCTATTTTTTTTACGAGTCAAGTATATAGCTTATGTGTACTGCGTCTTTTTGTGCGTGTTTGCGTCATTGTTTTTTTTTTTTTTTTTTTTTTTTTTTTGCAGTTGCGCTAGCTGTTAGTCCAAAAATAGAGTAAATATTTGGTATAATGAAACGATACATGTTCAGGTCCCTCAGAAGTATACGTATTCATGTATACTGGCTTTGGCTTGTTTAGTGAGTGTATTTTTGTCGTTCGCCTTTTCTTTATACTGTAATTGCACGACTTGGACATTTTAATACACATTGTATACACGTATATATACGTTTACAGTTCTGGCTTGATTCGTCAAAATATACACGGTAATAATGAAAAGTTTATCATTTAGGCTATATATATATATATATATATATATATATATATATATATATATATATATATATATATATATATATATATATATATATATCAAGAGCGCTTGTCTGTCAGTAATGAAAATTAAAACTTAATACATAGATGCATAATTATGTATACACACTCACACACTCTCAATAATCTCAACTTTTGACTTGTTCCACGTAAATGTATGCCTCTCATTATCCATCTTATTATCAGAAGTATTAATAATTAGGTTTCAATACACCCTTGAGTATATTCTTTTTGAATATGTACGTAATTAATAATAACTGTAAAATGAACTATTTTAGTATAGGCCTACATATGCTTACAGAGATTCACGTCATGTGATTTATACGAGGATATTCATGTTAATCAAAATAAATATAGATACACGGAATGCAAGCAGAGTGCAATGAGCTTCAGTGCAAAGTAGTTGCACGGGGCGTCATTCCCTGTCGGCAATATAACCGATAAGGCAGGGCATTTTCGTCTTTCTTACGGCCGTGCCCCGGTGACGTGAAATGCAAATAGGAAATTACGATTCGCGTTATTGCCCCCTGGCGAAATTGGATCAGCTGCTCGGCTGCTTTCTGTTTCGCCCGCGTTCTTCTCCGGTATGCAATTTTAGCTTTCTGTCTGTTGTTTTGTCTGCCGTCCGTTTTTCTTCCGCCCTCAGATCTTGGTCGTGAGGCTAGAGGGCTGCAATTTGGTATGTTGATCATCCACCCCTCCAGTCATCAAACATTTGCAGCCCTCTTCTGGTTAAAGGTAGCCATAATCGTGCGTCTGGCCGTTGAAAGTTTCACTGGGCCGCCGCTAAAGTTTCATACAGCATTATACTCTGTACAGAAAACTCGATTGCGCCGGAGAAGCTTCTCCGCATTATTTACTTGTTATATTGCTGTTGACTTTTTCTTGTTGATTTTTCTATTGTGCTGCGTATATTAACTCGGGCCATGTTGGTTGTTAGGCCTATGAGACTGTGGAGGACATTTTTCACTCACGCCCTTTTTTACAGTAGAAGTGAAACTCCAGAGGTTGTTATTGTTGTTTCTGCATTACAAGTGTAACCACAGAGGTTGTTGTTGCTGTTGTTAATTTTTTTCACTTGTTCCGCTGCGTGTATTAACTCGGGTCGTCTGGGCTGTTAGGCCTATGTGATTTTGGGACCTTCCAGTGACACGCCTTTTTTGGGGGGACCTGTTTCAATGACAAAGCCGTTTTGGGAGGGACCTGTTTTCAAGACGCCATTTTGGGGCTTTTTTCAATGACAGCCTTAAGGATAACTAGAGGTTGCTGTTGTCATTGTTCTTTGTTCCGCTGCATGGATTTAACCATGCCCTCTGGGTTGTTAGGCCTATGTGGTTTTGGGGACCCTCTTCAATTGACACGCCCTTTTTTACTAGAAAAGGGTGACCCCAGAGGCCTTTTTTGGATGAAGTTGTTATCGCCGTGTCCTTCTCCATTCTGGCGGCGACCAGTCATAGTCTGCCAACCACCTCCTTCTTTGGTATCTCTCGCTGGTGAGAAGTTGATAACTACTGGATCAAGGAGCCATTTATTCTCATTATCAAATATATAGGCTATTACCAAGATGACCAGCGTATTTTAGTTTTCTGTAAAGAAAAATATTTTGCCGGCTTTGTCTGTCCGTCCATACTTTTCTGTAAGCCCTCAGATCTTAAAAACTACTGTGGCTGACTGCAAATTGGTACGTTGATCATCCACCCTCCAGTCATCAAAGACAGCCCTCTGGCTTCAATACCACCTTTATTTTATTTATGGTTAAAGTTAGCCGCAATCATGGTCCGGCAACGATATAGGACAAGCCACCACCGAGCTGTCGGTTAAATTTAATGGGCCGCTCATACAGCGATACAGACCACAAAAGACAGATCTATTTTCGGTTACCTTGATTATACGCTGTACAGAAAACTCGATTGCACCGATGAAACTTCGACGCAGTTTTTTTACTTGTTTAGAAGCAAATACTGTGCTTAAGTAAAGAATACCATTATTTTAGACGCAAGTGACTTCCTACATGTATATTTTTGTGTCAGCAACCTTATGCCCAGCTCTGCAAAGTATATGACCATCTTCACCACTCTTCGTTGTATGGTTTATGCCCCTGGGGCAGTTCGGGGGAACTCGATCTGATGACCCATAGCAAATTTTATGCCGCTGCAGCGTCTTAGCTCGATTGTGTTGGTGGTGTCGAAAGTGAGGTTCTGCTACCTTAACGGTTAATAAATAGAGATATTAGTATTTTTTTAATCTTGTTTGCAAGTGTTTAGTTGGTGATTGTATTAAATAACTTTTTATTAGTTTTTTGTGTGAATTTTGTATAGGAATTGTAAGTATATATCGAAATAGTACGTTCTTCATCATTTTTTAGTTAAAGTTATTGATAAAAGCAGTTGTAACGGTGTCATTTAGGCCTATGTGATTTTTCCTTCCGTTCTGGGATTGAATATCCGAAGCATTGTCAGTTTGTGTACTCTTCATCCTTTTTGAGTTATTATTAAAAATGTTCTGATCTTGCTAATCGCCTTTGATATTGAAAACAGTAGTTGCAATGATGTCATTTAGGTCTGTGTGGTTTTTCCATCCGTTCTGGGAGTGAATATCCTAAGCATTGTTAGGTTTATATCCATTTGGTATATTCTTCATCCTTTTTGAGTTGTTATTAAAAATGTGTTATCTTGCGAATCACTTTTGTTTTTGAGAACACCAATTAAATTATAATGGTGTCATTTAGGCCTAGCCTGTGTGATTTTTCCATCCGTTCTGGGAGTGAATATCCCAAGCATTGTTAGGTTTATATCCATTGGTATATTCTTCATGCTTTTTGAGTTATTATTAAAAAAATGTGTTATCTTGCGAATCACTTTTTGTTTTTGATAACAGCAATTATAATGGTGTCATTTAGGCCTATGTGGTTTTTCCATCCGTTCTGGGAGTGAATATCCTAAGTATTGTCAGGTGTATATCTTTTTGAGTTATTAAAAATGTCTTATCCTTGCGAATCACTTTTGTTACTGAAAACAGCAATTATATGTGGAAATGCTGTTCATTGTAAAAGATATCTAGGGAATATTCACGTGTGGGCCACGATGTTGGATCGTTTTTACTTGAACAGACTTTTTTTTTTTTTTACTTAACAGAAAGCCAGAGCGTCTGTTAAAACGAGTTGATACTATATATTATAGTCCTCTGGATCTTATTCCACTTCTTGAAGCTTCCAGTGACATGTTCGGTCGTTGGTGTTGCTTCTTATTGGGTCAGTTTAATGGTGTTTGTCGCCTGTATTTTTTTCTGTTGATGTGTCA
The DNA here is from genome assembly GCF_040412425.1 of Macrobrachium rosenbergii. Classification (NCBI taxonomy): domain Eukaryota; kingdom Metazoa; phylum Arthropoda; class Malacostraca; order Decapoda; family Palaemonidae; genus Macrobrachium; species Macrobrachium rosenbergii. The sequence goes on along the minus strand of NC_089745.1, from coordinate 4,776,533 downwards.
TGTCTGTTTTGAGACGCTTGAAAGTCGTGTGTTTGTAGTTTTCTGAAAAGAAAACTATTGTGCCGGCTTTGTCTGTCCGTCCTCACTTCTGTCCGCCATCAGATCTTAAAAGCTACTGAGGCTAGAGGGCTGCAAATTGATATGTTGATCATCAACCCTCCAGCCATCAAACATACCACATTGCAGTCCTCTAGCCTCAGTAGTTTTTATTTCATTTAAGGTTAAAGTTAGCCATAATCGTGATTCTGGCAACGACATAGTCCAGGCCACCACCAGGGCGTGGTTAAAGTTTCATGGGCCGCGGCTCATACAGCATTATACCGAGACCACTGACAGGTAGATCTATTTTCGGTGGCCTTGATTATACGCTGTACAGAAAACGCATTTTTTACCTGTTAATACTCGTCGTGAGTGTTTTGAGATGGCTGAATCATTGTTGTTTAGCTTATTTTTTATGAATTTGCATTTCGTTTTATGAAATAGTGGAAAGTTATTTTTTAAAAACATTTGTTGATAAGGTAGAACAGAGAAAACCAGTCCCCCAGCTGACTTACATAGAACAAATGGGTGTATTTACATAGAAAAAATGGGTGTATTAAGAATGAATGGGGTAGACCCATTTGTAATTTATGGGGTCTCTCTACGTCTTTGTTTCTGTAAGCCCCACAGGATTCAGGGTTAATACCGTGGCTTTTTTAGTGAATGAATAAAAGAATTCTGTGGTGGCACTTCACCTACGTTTATTTTTGATGATATTTCACGATGTTTTTGTAGTACTATTGTTATTTTATTTTGTGGATATATATATATATATATATATATATATATATATAATATATATGTATGTATGTATATACAGTATATACATATACATGTATATATATATGTATATATTTATATGTGTGTGAGTATCTGTGTTGGTACTTAGTGTTTTGTAGCTATTATTTCAAGATCGCTGTGCTTAGAAGATCCGGATATGGATTCCTCTGGGGTGATGTTCAAGGGGCAAGATTCTGCCCTGGCCCAAGGCCACCTGACTATAACGATACACTAGGATTCCTTGTGTTGTGATTTACGTCTGCAAATCACGAGAAAAAAGGAGGTTATGTTGGTTCCCCCTTTTTTTTTTTTTTCAGAAACTAAAATCTGAAAGTTGTAGGCCTGGTCACTGGCAACAAGCGACTATAGATTTTGGGAGAGATAGGAACGGATGTTTTAGGGAAAAGGGACCTTTTTGGGGGGGCGGAAGGTGAGTTGTTCAGCCTTGATGGAGTTTTGAGACTTCTAACTACTTATGGGATGAAGTCACTTCAATCAGGCCTAGATTGAGGTACTAAGTCGTCCACTTTGAATTCGTGAATAATACTCGAGTAGGCCTACGCATGGTTCACCTGGCTAAGCTTAATCGATATTATTTACCTGTTCTTAGGCCACTATCCACTTAAGGGGAATAGTGCCGTCAGTGCACCTCACGGGGTGCACTGTAGGCATTACTAAAAGATTCTTTGCAGCGTCCCTTCGGCCCTCAGCTGCAACCCCTTTCATTTCTTTTACTATCACTCATTCCTATTATCTTTCTTCCATCTTGCTATCCACCCTCTCCTAACAATTATTTCATAGTGCATCTGCGAGGTTTTCCTCCTGTTACACCTTTCAAACCTACCTACTCTCAATTTCCTCTCCAGCGCTGAATGACCTCATAGGTCCCAGTGCTTGGCCATTGGCCTAAAACTCTATATTCCATTCCATTCTTAAGCCACTGTGGAAGGAGGTAGCTTCGTGGAAACCAACCATTAATAGAACTTGGAACATACTTTTATATGAATCTTGCACGATTGTTCTTTTTTTTTTTTTTTTTGCCGATGGCATGGTTCGTATGTCTACAGTGCCTCATTAATACTTGATATGGTACCGCTCTCTGTGATTTTGGTACAGTCTTAAGGTACCGTAAGGTGAACTCAAAATGTACCGTAATACATGAGCGATCATTCAATATATCTATATATATATATATATATATATATATATATATATATATATATATATATATATGTATATATATATTAACTAAAGGCTATTCAGTATTTGTCAGGAATATTTTGAATTTTGGTATTAAGTTACATTGTTGTATTAGCGTCACCGAAATTATAGGCCACAGCTTATCGTAAAGGCTTTGCTCCGCTCATTAAGAATCATGATCGCATCACGCTTTGGTTTCCTTCATCGTAGAACAAGTTATTTTCAGTTCCTCACTTTCGATAAGTGCCAGTACTCCGAGAACTCATTCCACTCCAGGAACCCACTCCACTCCAATAGACTACTCCATGCCATCTGGTTTTGTGCTGAGCCGTGCATTACAGTTGTAGGGCAAATTGGGCTGTCTCCGTAGTGGGGTACTGCCGTCAGTGCACCTCATGTGGGTGCACTGTAGGCATTACTTAGGGTTCTTTGCAGCGTGCCTTCGGCCCCTAGCTGCAACCCGTTTCGTTCCTTTTACTGTACCTCCTTTCATATTCTCTTTCTTCCATTTTACTTTCCTACCTCTCCTAACAGTTGTTTCATAGTGCAACTGCTTTGAGGTTTTCCTCCTGTTACACCTTTCAAACCTTTTACTCTCAATTTCCATTTCAGCACTGAATGACCTCATAGGTTCCAGTGCTTAGCCTTCGGCCTGAATTCTGTATTCAGTTCAGTTCAAATTGGTCTGTCTGGTTATTGTATGTTATTGTCATAAGTATACCTTAGTTCAACCAGACCACTGAGCTGATTAACAGCTCTCCTAGGGCTGGTCCGAAGGATTGGACTTATTTTACTTGGCTAAAAACCAATTGGTTACCTAGCAACGGGACCTACAGCTTATTGTGGAATCCGAACCACATTATAAACGAGAAATGAATTTCTATCACCAGAAATAAGTTCCTCTAATTCTTCATTGGCCGGCCTGAGACTCGAACTCGGGCCTAGCAGAGTGCTAGCCGAGAACTCTACCGACTCGTCCAACGAGGAACTATGTTATTGTCATACGCCACCACATTAAGAATTCGTATGAATCAGAGAGTCATGCCTCCAGTGGTATATCCTGGCTTCAGTACATTGCTGCTGCATCTTGCAGCACACCGTAGGAGTCTGGTTTGAGCGCCGGCGACTAATTTTCCCGCAATAACTCCTCCGTCTCACACTGCTCTTCCCCTTTTAGCGCGGGGGCGAAGATGCGGCTCGAAGATGGCTCTCTAATTAGCCTTTCCTGTTGGCACATGCCTAAGGACTGGTACCACCTTCCTTTAGCGGAAGATTATTAAGAGAGGGAGGAAGAATATTTATAGTGAAGTCAGGTGTTTGCTCCCCTGGCGTGTCCGCCAAGTCTATTTTGAGAATCATTTTGACCCTCGGAACTTGTGCTGTGCTGCCCTGCTCGTTTGGCGCCGCGAATTATATTCCCGGTGTTTGCGCATGCGCCGCTTATGGGCGTGTCTCGGTGGGATGTGTTTTAACAGCTAAACGCTTCCGTTTGGTGATTTATTTGTGGCTGCTGAAACTGGCGTCGTAATACCTCAGGTTGTTGACGTCGTTCGGTGTCAGTATAGTGAGGCTCATGAATGGTGTAATTGTATTTATGGTGAAATACGTTTAAGACACCATAGCTTTCGATTTTAAGATTTTTGAGGATGCTATACTTTCTTATGTCGGTATTTCTGATATTGTTTATCGTTGCATTGTCATATGCCGATATCTGTTTGTTTTTGGTAGTTCTGCTATAAAGTATTTCAATGTTAATTTTGCATTGTCATGGTTTTGTCTGGTCACGTATGGGTAATATTTTGTGTGCAAGCTTTCTATGCAAGTTTATGACATCTTTTTAATGCGTTCACGTTTGAATAATAATAATAATAATAATAATAATAATAATAAATAGTAATAATAATAATAATATAATTGTAAGGATTCAAAATTGCATGGGTTCAGTTGACTAGCATTCTTCCAGAAGATCCATAATTTTCTAGAAGTTCTTAGCCTGTGATTTTTTGTTACCTTAACTGGAAATTATATATGTACTGTATGATATACATATGTATATATATATATATATATATATATATATATATATATATACAGTATATATGTGTATAATATGTATTATATACTGTATATACATACATATATATAATATATATTATACATACATATATAATATATATTTATACACATATATATAAAATTGCTATAAAAGTTACAGAATTCCCATGAAAAAGTTACGACCAGAAACAACCCCAAACCAGAAATAAAGAAGATACCGTGATTTGTAACTATAATACACGTTCGGAAGAATCCAGCCGAACAGAAATACAGCGAAATACAACAAAATACAACAACCAATTACTTTAACCCGAGCTTCGTTGACAGCAACGAGATTCGGCTCATTGACTTTACCTGGCTGCTACCTGTGAGAGAGAGTTTTTCCAGCTTACCTTAATTGGCCAGGAGGCCTGGCCATTCACCTGTGCCAAATCGGTATTGGCTTTTTTTTTTTTCCTCTTTTTTTATATCTTCGAAATCACTGTTATTATTATTTGAGTTTTTCTTTTTGGAATGCAGTCTGTTTGAGCGTTGTCATTCTCTCCGGAATTTTAAGTTGGGGGGAGGGGGAAGTTGTGGGGTTGGCGGGGTGGGGGGTGGTCCTGATATTGGGTTTTGGTGTGGGCGAATTGCATACGATTCGGGTTTGTTTTTCCTTGTCTATACTTTGTCTTTTTGTAGGTATTTATGTTTATGATTTAGAACGGTGGAAGTGGTTTATGATTATAGTGAATGAGGAGGAGGAGGAACTTGATATATTTGTTGTTATTGATGTTTTTAGCCTGTTATTGTGATAATAGTTAAAATATACTGATTTGTTTTAACTATTATCATAAATTTATTATTATTATTATTATTATTATTATTATTATTATTATTATTATAAAACTGAGAGGAAATCTAGGAGTTAAGAGGTCGTTGTTGCTGGTAAAAAAAATATATACAGTATATATTTTTATATTTTTGTATAGTATTTATGTTTATGATTTAGAAAGGTGGAAGTGGTTTATGATTATAGTAAATGAGGAGGAGGAGGAATTAAGATGTATTTTTTATTTTTGATGTTTTTAGCCTGTTATTGTGATAGTTAAAATATACTGATTTGTTTTAATATCATAAATTATTATTATTATTATTATTATTATTATTATTATTATTATTATAATTATTATTATTATTATTATTATAAAACTGAGAGGAAATCTAGGAGTAAAGATGTCGTTGGGGCTGGTAAAAAAATGTATACAGTATATACTGTAGGGTATATTTATATATTTGTATATGTATATACATACCCACACATATATACACGTATATATATATACTGTATATATATATATATGTGTATATGTGCGTGTATAGATATACATCACACATCACCACAGGTGAAAAATAAGAGATTTGGGTTGTAGGTCCTGACCGGTCTCGACTTTATTTCCAAGCCATTGACGAAGGCTTGGAAATAAAGTCGAAAACCGGTCAGACCTACAAACTTGTCTCTTATTTTTCACCTGTGGTGATGTGATAAATGAATCACATACA
>NC_089745.1:4740917-4768417 GCF_040412425.1 Macrobrachium rosenbergii | reverse complement strand
TTCCATATCTTCACGAATCAGTTAAATATATATATATTATACTTATTATACTGTATATATATTATATAGCCTACATATGTATATATATATATATATATATATATATATATATATATATATATATATATATATATATATATATATATATATACATATACAGGCACTACATACACAATTTCACTGCTAAAAATATAGCACGTAAAATTATCTTAGAATATTGTTTGCCCAAATATGAAACGAGAAAGGTATCAGTCGCAAAATTATATCTCTGGTTACTTTCTCCCTTCAGAACTGTCTATTGACAGATCCATTGACACAGAATACACAGAATAAAGTTTCATATTTCACTGAGTCAACGATCTTGGTTCCATTTATAACGACTCGGCAGGCAGTTCATTAACCCTCCCTATATTGCTTGCAGAGATAAAAACTGGGGTATTTCCAAGTTAGATTCACGAATCAGAGAGCTCTGAATCACTTAAGAACCACACCGCTAGGTGTCGCAGTTTTTGTGAGAGAGTGGTGACAGGTGGAAGTAGATCTCTGAATAAATTGAGGAAGCTTTCATTGGAAATTATGAATTTAATTATAACCCCCTGTAAATTATTTAGGCAGTTTTGCCTTTATATACTGTTTAATGTGAATGCCCTCTTTTGTGTGAATGAATTAATGTGCATTTTAATAATTTACTTACATTTTTATCTGTTTTAATTATTATTTTTTAAATTTATTTTTTCTTTTTTAATAACCGATCTCTTCTTTCTGCATTTCCCATTCAAGTCAGTGGCCCCTGTGGTGGTCTTGTTCCATATGAATAGAGTTCATGTTCTGAATAATAATAATAATAATAATAATAATAATAATAATAATAATAATAATAATAATAATAATAATATTTCTTCGGAAGCTTGAATTTCAAGTCAGTGATCCCTGTGATGGTCTCGTTCCCTATGAATAGGGTTCATCTTCTGAATAATAATAATAATAATAATAATAACAATAACAATAATAATAATAATAATAATAATAATAATAATAGCGTGAATGCTATCTTTCGTGCGACCAAATTCCACTTAATAAAGTGAGCGAGGAGGAGGAGGAGGAAGAAGGTTGTATGCAAACTAGTAGAAGTTTTTATCGCCGTCTTATGTCAAAAGTTATTCTCTTGTCAGAGAGAGAAAAAGACTCGCTACCTCGGAGGTGGAGGTGAACTGATTAAAAAGTTAATTCTGGCAGCTCACCTGCATGAAGACGTTGTCACTACTTATTATTCTTATTATTATTATTATTATTATTATTATTATTATTATTATTATTATTATCTACTCTCAAATATGCCAACGTTTTTTTAAGACGTGACAATCTCAAGCCACTTTAATTAGCTATCGTTTACTTCCCTTCTTCCTACTTTAATTACGTAAGGGTATCAAGGCATTTGCATTGAGGAAAAAAACTAGCGGTAATTTGCATATTTACCTTAAAGTCAATTTACTGAAGTTCCATACGTGGATGAAATAATAACGAAGGGGGAGGGAGAGGGATTTGACTTGTCCTTTGTAACCCCCCCCCCGGAGAATAATACAGTTCGTGATAGTGTCAGTTGGGATCCTGTGGGCATCTGAAGAGTCTAAAGACTCTGAGCTACTTGAGTCAGAGGCTACTGGGGTCAGAGGCTAATTTGGATCAGAGTTACTTGGATCAGAGGCTACTTTGGATCAGAGGCTACTTTGGATCAGAGGCTAATTTGGATTAGGGCTACTTTGGATCAGAGCTACTTGGATCAGAACTACTTGGAGCAGAGGCTACTTTGTATCGGAGCTACTTGGAACAGAGGCTACTTTGGATAAGAGCTGTTTGGATCAGAGGCTAATTTGAATCAGAGCTACTTGGATTAGAGATCAGATGCTAATTTGGATCAGAGCTACTTTTAGATCAGGCTACTTTGGTTCAGAACTACCTGGATCAGAGGCTACTTTGGATCAGAACTACTTGGATCAGAACTACTTTGGATCAGAGGCTACTTTGGATCAGAGGCTACTCTGGATCAGAACTACTTGGATCAGAGGCTCCAGTCCAAGTTCTAATTAAGAACTATGATAAGGGAGGCAGCAGGAGATGAGTAAAGTATACGACGAAGGCGATGCTGATAATAAAATGACAATGATTTCTTCACCGTCAGTTTGAACTCCGTAGGGGAAGTGCACCTCGTGCGGTGCACTGCAGGCATTACTTACTGTACGGTTCTTTGCAGCGTCTCTTCCATGGCCCCTAGCTGCAACCCCTTTCATTCGTTTTACCGTACCACCGTTCATATTCTCTCTCTTCCATCTTACTTTCCCCCAACCCTCTCCTAATAGTTATTGATTCATAGTGCAGCTGGGAGGTTACCCTCCTGCTACACCTTTAAGAACCTTCTTTACTCTCAATTTCTCCTTCAGCGCTGAATGACCTCATAGGTCCCAGCTCTTGGCCTTTGGCCTAAATTCTATATTCTATTCTGTTCTACCATCAGTTTGACGCAGTGAGCTGAAATCTTTAAAAGATATCCTGAGTTCTCAGTTCTCTCACGTGATGACTGGTCCTCCTCAGAGGCATTTGTGGTTATATCTAGACCTTGGAAGGTGTTCTTGGCCGTTGAAAATCCACAGTATTTTTTTTTTTGTTGGGGAGGATATCATGGTCAAGGCGTGTCTCCTTTGTTGATTATTGATAGCTAAATATGAATAATATAATGACAGATATTTCTAGTTCACTTCCAAGCGGAAGTATGACTTGGGGTTAACATTTTTAGTTTTCTGTAAAAGAAAACTATTGTCTGTCCGTCCGCACCTTATTCCGTCCGCACTTTTTTCTATCCCCCCTGAGGTCTTAAAGACTACTGAGGCTAGAGGGCTGCAAATTGGTATGTTGATCAACCACCCTCCAGTCATCAAACATACCAAATTGCAGCCCTCTAGCCTCAGTAGTTTTTTTTATTTTATTTAAGGTTAAAGCTAGCCATAATCTTGCTTCTGACAAAGGCCAGGCCACCACCCGACGGTGATTAAAGTTTCATGGGCCGCTGCTCAGACATTATACCGAGACCAGGGAAAGATAGATCTATTTTCGGTGTCATTGATTATACGCTGTACAGATAACTGGATTGCGCCGAAGTTCTTCGGCGCAATTTTTACTTGTTTATAAGAGTAATCTCGTGAGGTGCTTGCTGGCAACAAGAAGTCTTAAACAAAAGCATTTTTGTTCTAATAAAAGCAGTGACTAGTTAATAATATCTGCCGTCAAACTCAGGGACAGAATTTTTTATATACTTCTCAGCTTGTAAAAGGAAATCTTTCGGCACCAATTTAGGCAAGGAAATGAGTGAAAAAAAATACTTGTAGTTTTATTCTGCAGTTCTTAATGAGACTTAAAACTTCCAGACATTTCGTATAAGCTGTGAAGTCAGGTTCCGTGAGAAAATGCAAAATCTTCAGGACTGTTTGATTCGGTTCGCCAGCCCTCTCTTTATACGAGTAAGTAATTTTGTGAATCGCAAGTTTGTATGTATGTATATATATATATGTGTGTGTATATATGTATATATGTATATATGTATATGTATCTATATGTAAATATATTATATATACAACGTTGCTTTTGTCATTTTGCATATATACTGTTCAATGATTCCATGGTTTGGATAATTCACGTCAGGATAGATAGGTAATGTGTGTTCAGTATAAATATGGAAATACTTGTACTGAAATATTCAGAGACAGCAGTTTTCCAGCAGTAACTAAAACTGCAGTGATGTCTCACTGAAAACTGATGGTTCCTGATGGAGATTGTCGGGTAACAGCTCAATCTCTTGTCTCTCTAATGAAACGAAAAAATGGTTAAGTTTACTCTCTGGTTCTCTCTCTCTCAGCTTCTCTCTCTCTCTCTCTCTCTCTCTCTCTCAATAAACGTGATCTTGTGAATTTTATTCCTGTTAGGATAATGCCGTGATACTTAGAGACATGATATACGCTGTAGTGGCTGTAAAGAAAACTGGATTGCGCCGAAGAAACTTCGGCCAATTTTTTATTTGTTTTTTCTCTCTCTGAATTTATAGTTTTTTTACCCTTATGTAGCTAAATGTTTTGGAGAAAATGTGTCGTAACTTTTCTAATTTTATTTTGTCCTTGAAACGAATTTTTTTTATTTGTTCTTCAAATCAAAAAGAAATTAGGTTAAGGTTATCTTGTTAATTATTCTTGTTTTGAGATTAGATAGGGCTACACATTGTCTTGTTTATTTGTCAGTATAAAAATAGTAAGTATATACATAGCCTATACATGTATACAGTATAAGTGAGGATGCGTCCACTAAACTACTGCCGATATATACATGCATACATACACATACGACTATGTATATAGCGGCAGTAGTTTAGTGGACGCATCCTCCTTACAGTTCGTCCGAGTTTATCTGCTTGCAAGAACTTCATTTTTTTTTATCCCAGCAAGTAAAAAAAAAAATATACACATTCCCCTTATCATCCTTACTCATCGAGTAGATGGTTCTTGCGAGTCAAAATATATTAAGTTGAAAATCCAGCGTAGCATCGTAAAGGGGAATATCGCAGGCGTCTGAAGCTAAGGACACCTGAGGTAAGCTCTCTCTCTCTCTCTCTCTCTCTCTCTCTCTCTCTCTCTCTCTCTCTCTCTCTCTCTCTCTCTCAAGGAAGGAACTCGTACTTATATGTCCCTAATATTATGCAAGACTTGTCTTCGCTTTACGTCTTGGTTGTAAGTTTGCAAGCGGGCTTTTCCAAAAAATCGTGGAGTCTCTCTCTCTCTCTCTCTCTCTCTCTCTCTCTCTCTCTCTCTCTCTCTCTCTCTCTCTCTCGGGAAGCCCCGGTTCCGATCCTGCAAGAGGATAAGGGTAAGTGGTGTCAGTCGACTGTTTTGGATTGTTGCTGATGGTGGGGAGTTGAAGATAATGGAGAGATCTTTGTCAAAATGCCGTTCTTAAGATCATTCTCTCTCTCTCTCTCTCTCCAAGGACTCGTTAGAAGTACAGTAAATGAAAGGGGGAAGAAAGATTCGAAAACATATATACATTTTCTCTCTCTCTCCCTCTCTCTCTCTTCTGTTGGTTGCCTACGGTGATTCTCTCTCTCTCTCTCTCTCTGTCTGTCTGTCTCTCTCTCTCTCTCTCTCTCTCTCTCTCTCCTTTTCTTTCTTTTGGCGATTGCCTACAGTGAATCTCTCTCTCTCTCTCTCTCTCTCTCTCTCTCTCTCTCTCTCTCTCTCTCTCTCTCTCACTTTTAGTCTGTTTCCTACGGTGATTTCTTTTCTCTCTTACCTCTCTCTCTCTTTCTCCCCCACCCCCTTTCTTTTGGCGATTGCCACCATTGATTTCTCTCTCTCTCTCTCTCTCATCTCTTATAGTCTCTCTCTCTCTCTCTCTCTCATTCTTTATAGTCTGTTGCCTACAGTGTCTTTTCGGTTCAATCCTTAACTTTTTCTTCTCGGCCAAAACCGTTGTTGAGGCAGATCCCCATTTAATTTAAGCCTAACGCTTTTATCTTTAACTAGTGTCGCTTTTTCCCCTCTCTCTTTTATGGGTGAGGAAAGACCCTTTGTTCGTTGGGAGGGAGGGGAAGGGGGCGGGGTGGGGTGGGGAGTTACGTAGCACCAAAGAATTCCCTTTTAAGTGTGAACTGCTCTCACATTATTGCCTTATTCGAGTTATTAGCCTTATTGTATCGAGAGAGAATTATTTTCTCTCCCTTTTAGTTTTCTGTAAAAGAAAACTATTGTGCCGGCTTTGTCTGTCCGTCCTCACTTTTTCTGCCCGCCGTCAGATCTTAAAAACAACTAAGGCTAGAGGGCTGCAAATTGGTATGTTGATCGTCCACCTTCCAATCATCAAACATACCAAATTGCAGCCCTCTAGCCTCAGTAGTTTTTATTTCATTTACGGTTAAAGTTAGCCATAATTGTGCTTCTGCCAACGATATATGATAGGCCACCACGGGGCCGTGGTTAAAATTTCATGGGTCGCAGCTCATACAGCATTATACCGAGACCATCGAAAGATAGATCCATTTTCGGTGACTTTGATTATACGCTGTAGCGGCTGTCCAGAAAACTCGATTGCGCCAAAGAAGCTTCGGCGCATTTTTTACGTGTTTATTTGTTGCATTAGTGAGGTATCTTTCTTGCTGTTTCGGCTTTCAATTGTTTTATTTCTTCTCTTTTATCTTATCTATATTTTTATATTTACTCTTTTAAAAAAGTTTAGGCGAAGAGGCAGCACATTAATCTCCTAAAACAATACTTGAAGTAGTAATAATTTAATTATCTATGTATGAATTTTTTATTTATCATTTTCCTAATGACTAATTTCTGCTTTCTCTACTTTATCTATTTCCTATTGCCTTCTTTAACTTCCTAGATGTACACCACTTTCTTTGGAAGCTTGAATAATAATAATAATAATAATAATAATAATAATAATAATAATAATAATAATAATAATGACCTCTGTGGGCTTGTTCCATATGAATAATTAATCTCCTGATTAATGATAATAATAATAATAATAATAATATTCTTATTATTATTATTATTATTATTATTATTATTATTATTATTATTAATGGCCTCTGCAAACTTGTTCCATATTAATAGGGTTCATCATCTGATTAATAATAATAATAATAATAATAATAATAATAATAATAATAATAATAATAATAATGGCCTCTGCGCACTTGTTCCAAGTGAATAAGGTTCATTCTCTGATCGGTAATGATAATAATAATAATAATAATAATAATAATAATAATAATAATAATAATAATAATAATGGCCTCTACGAACTTGTTCCATATGAATAGGGTCTGATTAATAATAATAATAATAATAATAATAATAATAATAATAATAATATCTTTCAAGTCTCTATTCCTCCAGACGTAAGTTCACCCTCCGCATGAGTCATCCTTCAGCACCTTTTGCAAGTTGTTCTTCAACACTTTTGATCCCGAAACGTAATAGAATAGTCAGAGTCGTGTTACGGTTGCAGACTGCGTCATTCTGGCAGCTTAACTCTCGTTTATTTTACTTTGTTTAATAGAAGTGTTATTAAGAGTCTTTGGTCGTGTTGGATTTTTTCTTTTCGTCGGTTTTAATTTTTGCGTGAATATTTTTTTATATGTTTTAGTTTTTCTGTGAAAAGAAAACTATTGTGCCGGCTTTGTCTGTCCGTCCGCACTTTTTTCTGTCCGCCGTCAGATCTTAGAAACTACTGAGGCTAAAGGGCTGCAAATTGGTATATTAATCATCCACCCTCCAATCATCAAACATACCAAATTGCAGCCCTCTAGACTCAGTAGTTGTCATTCTATTTAAGGTTAAAGTTAGCCATAATTATGCTTCTGGCAACGATATAAGATAGGCCAAACCCAGCCCGTGGTTAAAGTTTCATGGGCCGCGGCTCATACAGCATTATACCGAGACCACCGAAAGATGATCTATTTTCTTTGGCCTGGATTATACGCTAAAGCGGCTGTACGGAAAACTCGATTGCGCCGAAGAAACTTCGGCTCATGTTTTACCCGTTTATTTTGAGTGTAGCTAGTTGGTTATTAGACGATATTTGTGGCGTGATGTTTTTGATATAAAAATTACTTGTGTGTAAGTGACAAGAATTCATATATATATAATATATATATTTATATATATCCTGTGTGTGTTTGTATATTTACATATGTTATATCTAGGCTATAGTAGCTTGCGTATGTTTTCTACTATATGTAGTGCATTTTTTATCCATCACTATCACCACCACCATTATCACCACCTCAGGAATCGTCATCACTATCACCATCTCAAAAATCATCACCACTATCACCACACATCCAGCACCGTCATCACCATCAGCGCTAACACCGTCCAAGCATATCGCCGATGTCATCACCCTCATCATCTCACTATCAGCATTTAAACCTCCACCCCTCCGCCCGCGCCTCCGCATCTCAAGGCGTTCCGGATGATGATGATGATGACCTCCAGGTTTCCGATTCCGCTCCTGGGAAACAGTGAGCTCCAGAAGTTATCTGGAAGTTATCCGGAAGTTATTGCCATCTTCGTCTCCAAAGGATGGCTGTGGCAAAGGAGGTGATATTCAAATGAGGTCGTAAGAACCGCATTTTTAAAATGGGTTCTTACGGAGTCAGATGGTTGGCGGTTCGATTCCTATTTATTTATTATTTTTTTTTTTTTGGAATATATTCGATGGGCCGAAATAGTTTTTTTGGGGGGTCGGGTTTTGTGATGTTCGTCACAGTTTTAGTTTTCTGTGAAAGAAAACTATTGTGCCGGCTTTGTCTGTCCGTCCGCACTTTTTCTCTCCGCCCTCAGATCTTAAAAACTGCTGAGGCTAGAGGGCTGCAAATTGGTATGCTGATCATCCACCCTCCAATCATCAAACATACCAGATTGCAGCCGTCTAGTCTCAGAAGTTTTTATTTTATTTAAGGTTAAAGTTAGATATAATCGTGCTTCTGGTAACGATATAGGGTAGGCCACCACCGGGCCGTGGTTAAAGTTTCATGGGCCGCGGCTCATACTGCATTATACCGAGACCAGCGAAAGATAGATCTATTTTCAGTTGCCTTGATTGTACGCTGTAGCGGCTGTGCAGAAAACTCAATTGCGCCGAAGAAACTACGGCGCATATTTTACTTTTTTTTTTTTGTTAAATAAACACGTACGGCATATGCTGCGGGTATTTTCTCTAGAAAAAAAAGCACTGTCACTAAAATATTCTTACTTGATTACCGAATCGTGGATGAATATACTGCGCAGTAAGACTAATACAACTAGCCGTTTCATGCGCCTATGTAAAACAGTTGTCAGTAGTATATGTATGTATGTATGTATGTATATATATATATATATATATATATATATATATATATATATATATATATATATGTATGTATATTTATGTATATAATGTACACGCCTATATAAAGCTTTGTCAACAATGTATGTATATGATATTATTATTATTATTATTATTATTATTATTATTATTATTCAAAACACAAACGTATTCATGTGGGACAAGCCTATAGGGGCCATCGACCTGAAATTCAAAGCTTCCAAAGATCATGTTATTCATTTGAAAGAAGTATAGAGGATAATAGGAAACGCAGAAATATTAGATCAGTTATCAGAGAAGATAAAGAAAGATAAGTAGATAAATAAACATAAAAATATAAACATCAAAATGAAAGTTGAATTGTTTTAGGGTAATTAATATATATATATATATATATATATATATATATATATATATATATATATATATATATATTGTAAGGCTCTGTGTGAATGTGTGTATGTCTGTGTCTATGTTTGTTCATGTATGAATGTGTATATACATAGGCTATACAGTGTACAGTTTCAAACTGATGTATAAACTTCTTCCCTCAGCCCACACTTCCAGCCCTCTCTGAAAGTTAGACGGAGAACCTATTAATGTGGTTAATTGATTTCGCCATCGCGGTAACACACACACTCTCTCTCTCTCTCTCTCTCTCTCTCTCTCTCTCTCTCTCTCTCTCTCTCTCCTGGAGTTTGCTAAATGAGCGTTCTATTTGAGGCAGTCAGTATATTACCCTTGGCGAGTGCTGTTTGGTTTTATTTATTTTAACTTTATATTTTCAGGAAATAATTTTTTTATGGTTTCTAAATTAAAAAAGAAAGAACATTAGAAGCTTGAAATACTCTTTTGATTTAAAGTCATTTAAAAAATTGTTTTTTTTTAACTAAAGAAAGATCCCCTTTACTGAGAAGAAATGTCCTTTGTGTTTTTCATGTAGATAAATATTTTTTGAGTTGTGGCAGTTTTGTCCTGTCGTCTGATGTTCTACAGTAAAATGTGGTCTAATGTTGCTCTAAAATGTCGCCTAGTGTTGTTGTGTCGCTGTTTTTTGTAGAGTGAAATCAATCTCTCAGCTTTGATGTCACCTATTCCCGTCAATTTTGCTGCTGTGACGTCTCATGTATTCGTCAATTTTGTTGTTGTGATTTCACCTGTACTGTCAATTTTGTTGTTGTGACGTCACCTGTCCTGTCAATTTTGTTTTTGTGACGTTAGATGTATTCGTCAATTTTGTTGTTGTGACGTCACCTTTCCTGTCAATTTTGTTGTTGTGACGTCACCTGTCCTGTCAATTTTGTTGTTGTGACGTCGCCTGTCCTGTCAATTTTGTTATTGTGACGTCACCTGTCTTGTCAGTTTTGTTGTTGTGTTGTGACATCACCTGTATCTGTCAATTTTATTGTTGTGACGTCACCTGTATCTGTCAAGTTTGTTGTTGTGACGTCACCTGTCCTGTCAATTTTGTTGTTGTGACGTCGCTTGTCCTGTCAATTTTGTTGTTGTGACGTCACCTGTCTTGTCAATTTTTGTTGTTGTGACGTCACCTGTCCTGTCAATTTTGTTTCTGTGACGTCACCTGTCCTGTCAATTTTTTGTTGTGACGTCACATGTCCTGTCAGTTTTGTTTTTGTGACGTCACCTGTCCTGTCAATTTTTTGTTGTGACGTCACCTGTCCTGTCAATTTTGTTGCTGTGACCTCACCTGTCCTGTCAATTTTGTTGCTGTGACGTCACGTCCTCCCGGCCTCCCGTACCTGGGCCCTTAATCAATCAGTGTCTCATATTATGCCGGAACTGTGGCCTGGGAAGCCACTGTAGATTGAAAGGGTCATTGACCGGAAGCGTTGTCATTACGTACACGTTAAAATAAGCCTCCGATAACCATCGACTTCCTGTCGGCAGTTTCTTTGAAGAGTTTCGTTTGTTTAATTTTTTTTTGTGGTAAATTAACCTGTTTGTTAAGCAGTTTGATAAGATGAAATGTTGGCTTCGTGAAGTGTTTTTGTATGTATTAAATATATACAAGCATCCACACACACACACACACACATATATATATATATACATTAATAATGCATTTTATATATTTATATTTATATTTATATTTATATTTATATATGTATATGTGTGTATATATATATTATAATTCAAATGAAAAATAAGTGTAAAAAGCTTGATGGATTAAATTTCAAACCATCATTTATTCAGTCCATGCATAATTTAATATATATATATATAGTATATATATAGTATATATATATATATATATATATATATATGTATATATATATATATAATATATATATATAATTCAAAATTAAAAATTAGTGCAAGAAGCTTGATAAATTGAATTTCAAACCATCATTTATTCAGTCCATGCATAATTCATATACTGTATATATATATATATATATTTCAATATATATCACATTTATATAATATATATAATATATATATATATATATATATATATATATATATATATATATATATATATATATATATATATATATATATATATATATATATATAATTCAAATTAAATTAAAATTAGTGTAAGAAGTATTGATAAATTGAATTTCAAACCATTATTTATTCAGTCCATGCATAATTCAGAATATATATATATATATATATATATATATATATATATATATATATATACATATATATATATATATATATATATATACATATATATATATATACATATATAGATATATATATATATATATATATATATATATATATATATATATATATATATATATATATATATATATATATATATATATATATATATATATATATATATATATATATATATATATATATATATATATACTATAATCATATTAAAAATTAGTGTGAAAAGCTTGATGAATTGAATTTCAAACCATCATTTATTCAGTCCATGCATGATTTTCATAAATAATAGGTAAAAAATTAAAACTGAAAACGGGTATTGAATAATGCGCTTTAGTTTTAGGCCTGAACGAAGAGAGCTCGGTGTATTTAACACTTTTTATTTTAATTTTTGTTCATGTGGAGACGCCACAATTAATTATTATTATTATTATTATTATTATTATTATTATTATTATTATTATTATTATTTTGATTCAGAAGATGACACTTATTCATATGGAACAAGCCCACCAAAGGGGGGGCCATTGACTTGAAATTCAAGCTTCCAAAGAATATTAAGGTGTTCATTAGGAAGAAGAAAGAGGAAATAAAGGGAAATACAGAAAGAGATCCCACTCACTTATTAAAAAAGAAAAAAAAATTAATGAATTAACAAATAGATAAAAATGTATCCAAATGCAAGAAGAATAGTATTAGGGCAGCAAAGCATTGCACCTTCGCTTGAACTTCTGAAGTTCCAATTTCCCGACATCCTATGTGAGGCTATTCCACAGTCCAGTGGTATGAGGAATAAGGGACCTATGCTCTAAACACCTTTTACCTATCATATACAGAGTCTGAAATATCACTTCTAAATTGCTGATTCCTCAATATCCCGGTGTTTTATGTTTTCAAAGGAAGGTAAACATGCTTTTCTATCACGTGTTTAGTAAAATTAATATTCAGGTGATGAAGGACCAAGCACCGAAAGCTGAATTTTTCAAGTCTCGGATTTTGCGTACGTGACTGACATTAATGGTTGGAGAATTTATAATGAAATGTTTGTTGAATATGTTTTTTTTTTTTTTTAAGTTTTCTGTGAAAGAAAACTGTTGCGCCGGGTTTGTCTGTCCAGTTTGTACTTTTTTCTGTCCGCCCTCAGATCTTTAAAACTACTAAGGCTAGAGGGTTGCAAATTGATATGTTGATCATCCACCCTCCAATCATCAGACATACCAAATTGCAGCCCTCTGGCCTCAGTAGTTTTTATTTTGTTTAAGGTTAAAGTTAGCCATAATCGTACATCCGGCACCGACATAGGTACCAACATCACAGGCCGCCACCGGACCGTGGCCGAAAGTTTCATGGGCCGCGGCTATGAGTTACATGGGCCGTGGCTGAAGGCATTACAGCATTTATATGCTGTACAGAAAACTCGATTTCGCCGAAGAAACTTCGGCGCACTTTTTACTTGTTCATATTTAAGAGGTCCAAAAAGAAAAGAGGAAATAGATCAACAGAAATTCGTTCTGATGAAATCTTAGAAAATACTTTTTTTTTTTATTTATACATTATATTAAGTGGTTGTTGTTACATAAATACAGACCTTTCGTTCTTTACATAGGATATTACTTGTGCGTAAAGAATTTCAGGTTTGTATGTTGGGAAAGTACAAATTACTTCAAGAAGTTTGATATTTATTCTTACACAAATACAAAATTCATACTTTACATAGAAGCAATGTTCTATGTGAAGAACTTCACGTTTGTATTGTTAGGAAAAATACAGATTACTTTTGAAAATTTGGTATATTTCCGCATGTTTGTGTATTTGGTTTTGAAATGAGAAGACTTACAGAATTATTTTTGTTCTCTGTCAGTTTTTATTTTGTATCAAATTTTATACACTTATTATCTGTGAGTATTTATATGTGTGAAAGGAGTGGAAAGACAATGTCTATAACAAGTGAAAAATGCACTTCGGCGCAATCAAGTTTTCTGTACATCGTATAATCAAGGCCACCGAAAATAGATATATCTTCCGGTGGTCTCGGTATAATGGTATATAAACTTGGCCCATGAAACTTTAACCACGGCCCGGTGGTGGCCTTTCCTATATCGTTGCCAGAAGCACGATTATGACTAACTTTAACCTTAAATAAAATAAAAACTACTAAGGCTAGAGGGCTGCAATTTGGTATGTTTGATGACTGGCGGTTGGGTGATCAACATACCAACCTGCAGCCCTCTAGCCTCAGTAGTGTTTAAGATCCGAGGGCGGACGGAAAAAGTGCGGACAGAAAAAAGTGCGGACGGACAAACAAAGCCGGCGCAATAGTTTTCTTTCACAGAAAACTAAAAATGATCTCAGACTCCAATCATTAATTCAGGCAGGTCAACTTTAGTAGGGAAAATGACTTAAAATTTCCCCTCTCTTCAGAAAAGAGCAGTCTTGCAAATGACATTTCCATTTATCGTACTTTTTTTTTTTTTGCTCATTTGCAAACATGGGTCTTTCGCCCTGTAATTAGAACGAACATTAATGGTCTCTTCCGCGTTCTGTGCTGTTTGGGTTCAGGTTTCAAAATTAGGAGGACCCTGAAATTTGAAGAAGTGATTTTTATTGTTTTTCTGAAATTTTAACTTCGTATTCATATACAGATATATATATATATATATATATATATATATATATATATATATATATATATATATATATATATATAATATATATATACATATGTAGTCTATATATTATTATATATATATATATATATATATATATATATATATATATATATATAATGTATACATACACACATACATATACATATATATACATACATATTATTATGTACACATTATATTCCAGAAGCAGGAATCCACGAATGAAAATTGTGAGGTTTTTATTTCAATTAATTTTATCATTTTCACACAAGAATGAACGTCAAGAATTTTGACTCCTCCTTGGCAAAATACTGTAGGCTTAAACAGATGAATTACTAGAATTTATTTTCGTAAATAAAAACTGGTTTTGTAAAGACATAAAAGATTGTCCATATGGCCTGAAAGGTAAAAATTACCCATTTTCTCGAGGTCCGTGGAGAGTTTCACTTCCATGTTTGTTTTGAAGTAAATTAATATTTATGATTTTATTATTTTTTTATATTTTTGTATAAGGAGTGCTTATTTTTAGCTGTGGGTTTCATAATGTCGAGTTTAGCTTATCCAAAATTGTTAAATAATACTTGATTTCAAACTGACTTAGGCCTATAGTTTATAACGGTAGCAAAGTTGAAAGCAAAGAATTTCTCCGCCATAAATAAAAGCATGCCGAAAATTGTTAAAGAATATTTTATTTCAAACTGTCTTAGGCCTATGGCTTGTAGGGATAACATTGCTTGAAGTAAAGAACGCTCCCTGCATTAAAAAAAATATCTAAAACTGTTAAAGAATACTTGATTTCAAACTGACTAGGCCTATGGCGCGTAAGGAAAAAGTTGAAAGTACAGCACGCATCCCTTTGAAGATTTAAAATGGAATAAAGTTGCATGGCTCAGAGTTGGCTTAGGCCTATGGCTTGTAAAGATAACAAAATGAAAGCAAAGAACGCTTCCCTCTGAAGAACTGAAAAGCAAAAAGTTAAAAAAAAAGACTTACACTTTTGCATACCAGTGTAAACAGCGGACTGACATGGCCAGCTCCATTTCTGATGGGGGTAATGGAGTGTCTTGTCTAGATCGCTCAGCCTGACTTGTTGCTGGTGCTTTGTGAGTGCTTTTGGGGGCGGATAATAAGAGCTTGGTTCGTGGCTCTCAAGATTCTGGTCTTGCATGAGCCTACTTTGTTGACATAGTAACCTTCATTCAAGTTGGGATCCTTTAACCATAGTGAGACCCCGTTGCCTAAGCTGTTTTATTATTATTATTATTATTATTATTATTATTATTATTATTATTATTATTATTATTATTATTTGGGATCCTTTAACCATAGTGAGACCTCGTTGCCTAAGCTGTTTATATTATTATTATTATTATTATTATTATTATTATTATTATTAAATTATTATTATTATAATTAAAGTCTAAGTGATAGAGAATTTAGTATTGTCAGAAGCTCTCATAGTTAACTTAAGCTAAACACTGTAAACTTCCTAGGCCAAGCAGTTTTGATTATATATATATATATATATATATATATATATATATATATATATATATATATATATATATATATATATATATAATTCATCGTCCATCATGGTAAAACCAGTCTGATACTTTATCGACAAGTTGATAAAGAAACATAGGCCTAACCATATTAGCATGAAATATACTCTTAATTTTCGCTGTTTTTTTTTTTTTTTTTTATTAAACTCCAAGTGCTTTAGCCTTTATGCCTTCACGAATAGGAATTGACATAATGTTAAGAGTGGTAAAATAATAATAATTCACTCAATTAGGCCTAAAGAGAATTTGAAACTTTTCAGGTCGCTTTATGTAATCTTTGTGTAATCTCTGTTCGTGTGGAGGTAAAGCCTGGTAAAGTCTACCTTCGTGTCATTTGATAAGACCAAGAGAGAGAACCCTATACAGCAAGCCTATGAGGCAGAGGGAAGGAGCCCTCAAGGAATTTGACACCGGTAGATCAGCTTCTAAACCTCGCCACCATAACAACAGGTTAAGCTCCGGTTTAGGCATTTTTTTCTTCTCAGTCGACCCCTGAACAAGGACTAAGTGGAGCCACTTCGTTCCTTCTGGCTACCAGATCATTTTCCCTTGTTCTTTGTTTCTGTGTGTGTGTGTGTGTGTATGTATGTATGTGTTTTACTTAGGTTTACTCAAAACCGGAAAGTTTCTTTCGTCGTACGGAGTTTTTGAAGTCACAGTTGAGTGTAAGACTGAGGTGAAGGTAAGACATTTAGGCCTATGTCGATTGCCGTATTTTAGCAATATTATGTTTGTCGTATATATATATATATATATATATATATATATATATATATATATATATATATATATATATATATATATATATATATATATATATATATATATATCAAATATAAGGGAGCCCAAAAACGCAAAAATGGAAAATAAAGGCTATATTTCAGAGACCAGAACTGTCTCTCTCCTCAGGCAAATAGTGAATGAAAAAAGTTACAGAAAATCAGTATTTATACCAGAAGATCCATAGGTCCTTCGTTATATATATATATATATATATATATATATATATATATATATATATATATATATATATATATATATATATATATATATATATATATATATATATATATATATATATATATATATGCTCCTCGCCTCTTAGAATTTGGACAATGTGGTCAACTTTTTCTTTATATTTTTCTCTATGAAAACAGGTCACCCCTTTTAAAGGAGAAAAAATAGTTACCCCACCCTCTTTATATATATTTCCTTCTGCCTCGAATAGAAATGGCCATCTTAACGTACCCGAAATGACCTCTGGGGCAAGAGGACTGGGAGAAAGTGAGGACACTGATGCTCTATATTTTTTGCTCCGGACACCGTTTCCGGTGTCATCGAAGCGTTTTGGGTCTAGGGGAAAAATGGAACGGTCACAATATTTTGAGAGAGAAGGGGAGAACTTTGTAAGCTTTTAACACAGAGAGAGAGAGAGAGAGAGAGAGAGAGAGAGAGAGAGAGAGAGAGAGAGAGAGAGGTGAATTGGAGAATGTTTTCACACAAAAGGTGAGTGTGGCTTATTGCACAATGCCCATTCGTACTTGTTGGTGTGTATGCGTACGAGAGAGAGAGAGAGAGAGAGAGAGAGAGAGAGAGAGAGAGAGAGAGAGAGAGAGAGAGGTGAATTGCAGAATGTTCTTTACACAAAAAGTGAGTGTGGCTTATTGCACAGTCTCCATTCGCACGAGAGAGAGAGAGAGAGAGAGAGAGAGAGAGAGAGAGAGAGAGAGAGAGAGAGAGAGGTGAATTGCAGTGAGTGTGAATTATTACACATTATTATAATACACTGTCCATTCGCATGTGTGTGTGTGTGTAAGAGAGAGAGAGAGAGAGAGAGAGAGAGAGAGAGAGAGAGAGAGATATGAATTATAGAATGTTCTTTTACACAAAACAGGGATTGTGTCGTATTGCGCAGTGTTCAGTCGCACATGTGTGCGTGCGTGTGGTCGCGAGAGAGAGAGAGAGAGAGAGAGAGAGAGAGAGAGAGAGAGAGGAGTATTACGCAATGGCCATTATCACGAGGAGAGAGAAATGAATTTTTTTCCCCCACCACGAAATGTCATAATGGCGTTTTTTTATCTGCCATTTTATCGACCGATCTGATTTGAAGGCCGTGTTTGCGCTGAAATTACACATGGCCTGTGAAAATTAGCACCTCTCTCTCTCTCTCTCTCTCTCTCTCTCTCTCTCTCTCTCTCTCTCTCTCTCTTTAGCGTGAAATTGGATACGAGTTTCCCACGCAGTGAAGCTCCAAGCACCTCACTATATCACTCCCTCTCTCACGGGCTTGGGGGTGGGTTGGGGGAGGGTCTCCCCCTCCTTCTCCCTCTCTATCCCTCCCCTCTCCCTCTCCCTCTCCCTCTCCCTAACTTGTTTCCCACCAGTTTTCGACCTTGTAAAGGTAGTCTGGCTAGAAGACCTTGGAATGTACGGTGCCTTTGTTTTCCTGATTAATCTCTCTCTCTCTCTCTCTCTCTCTCTCTCTCTCTCTCTCTCTCTCTCTCTCTCGTGCAAACGGACATTGTATAATTTGTCACTCTAACTTCTTGTGCAAAAAAACATTCTGCAGTTTTCTCTCTCTCTCTCTCTCTCTCTCTCTCTCTCTCTCTCTCTCTCTCTCTCTCTCTCACACACACACACACACACACACACACAAATGCGCCAGAAAGCGTTAGGTTTCCTGTTCATAGCACAGCCATTTGGGATGAGAATGCTAGCCCTACGTCCTTAATATTCCTGGACCCGGGAACAACGACAGTCTTCTCACTGCTAGGTACAGATTCAACTTCTTAGGTCAACAGAAGCGCAGATATACTTAGGTCTTCCAAAAGTGGTATTGATGATTCTCAGTGGTATATGGATTCTTGATGATGAATATGTACTATAATTTATGCATTAGGATTATTCCTTTAATTGTTTTTATTAATGTTCGTGCCTTTTCATTCTGTATAAAATTAAAAGGTACATTATGTTAACGTACGTTTTTTACAATTAAACATACCAAATCTTAGTTATTTCTCATTAAGAGGCGTATAATGTTAATTCTTATGCGTTTGTGTTAACTTTTATTTATTTTAATTAACCGAATTTTTATGCGCTTGTGTTAACTTATATTTTTGTAAGTAACCGAATTTTTATGCGTTTGTGTTAACTTATATTTTTGTAATTAACCGTACCAATTCTTAGTTCTTTCTCATTAAGGGACTTAATATGTTAATTCTTATTCCTGTAGGTTTACTGTACACATTCTTAGTTCATTTATCTCAGTATCTTCACTCTCTGCAGTATGATCTTTTTTATAATTAATTGTATAAAGGCCACCACTAAGGTTCAGTTATACCTGCGCAGTCGGCCTGTGCAGGCAAAACTGAACCCACTAACGTTCAGTTTTGCCTGCACAAGCATAACTGCGCAGGTATAACTGAACGTTGGTGGGTTCAGTTTTGCCTGCACAGGCACGACTGCGCAGGTATAACTGAACGTTGGTGGGTTCAGTTTTGCCTGCACAGGCATGACTGCGCAGGTATAACTGAACGTTTGTGGGTTCAGTTTTGCCTGCACAGGCCGACTGTGCAGGCCTAACTGCGCAGGTATAACCGATCGTCGGTGGCGGCCTTAAGATTGGTATATTTTTACCGTCTAATGTTCCAGACAGCCATTTTCATTATCAGAATGCATCAATTTTTATTATCAGATTGATACATCAGCCAATAGGGGTAAATACAGCCTGGTTTGATAAGATTATTAGGCTATTAGAATTTTGTATTAGTGGTGGAGACATTACCGTACGTAATGTTTAGTTTTCGTATGTCTTGGACCATTTGAATTAGTTATATTTTTGGTGTCGCAAATTCAGCATTTTTCTTGGTTCAGTGAATGGAAATGAACTATGATAAGGCTTATCTGCGAGTTACCGGCTTGGGATGGTTTGGAATGCGTTGCAGTAATGTGATTATGTTCGTTTTGAGTTTCATGTATATGTATATATATATATATATATATATATATATATATATATATATATATATATATATATATATATATTTATACAGTATATATATATATAATATATGTGTGTGTGTGTGTAGGTATATATGTATATATATGTATGTATGTATAATGTACATGCGCGCGCATGTGTAGTGTGGTGTTTGCACCGTCCCCGTAAATACGCTACACTTAAAAAAAAAGGTAATTAAGATTGATACGCAAAAGGGTGTCCCTGGGGCCAAAGCCTTCTTCAGTAACCTCACTTTGTGCAGGGATGTGGGTCAGCAGTAAAAATTTAAGTCAGTCGTTCCGTCCTTTGCCATGAATGAGGCGCTCAGCCATTAATATGCAAGGACGCCGTGACGTCATCGAGTTTTGGGAACCCTCTTTTTTTTTTTTCTGTTCCTTTTCCTGTGGGAGAACGGATATAATTTTGGCTTTTTTTATTTTTTGTTTTTATTTTTATTCTTTTATTTTTTTCTGATTCTGTCTGGCCTACCGTTTGTTTGTGCGTATTTTTTATTTTTTATTTTTTTTTATCTACTTTTCTGTGGCTACTTTTTCTGTATTTTGTTACTGTTGTTGTTGAACTAGAGCAGATACGATAATCATGAATTTGTATAATTCATGCATTTGAGTTTTGTTTCCCTCCATTTTTTTTTTCATTTTTTTTATTAATGCCTGTGCCTTATTTTTTTAAACTCTTGTTCTCTCTCTCTCTCAGCCACAAGTTTATTTTAGGCTGCAGTACTGGCTTTGATACCCTTAACATGAAAAAGCTATATAGGCAACTAATGAACACTAGGAAACGGAAACAATAACCCCCTTCTCTCTCTCTCTCTCTCTCTCTCAGCACCATAAGTTTATTTTCGGCTGCAATACTGGCTTGTGATACCTTTAACATGAAAAATATTATATATACACAACTAATGAACACTGGGAGACGGAAATAATAACCTCTCTCTCTCTCTCTCTCTCTCTCTCTCTCTCTCTCTCTCTCTCTCTCTCTCTCTCTGAACCATAAGTTTATTTTAGGCTGCTATACCGGCTTTGATACCATAAACATGAAAAAGTTTTATAGACAACTAATGAACACTGGGAAACAGAAATTATAACTCTCTCTCTCTCTCTCTCTCTCTCTCTCTCTCTCTCTCTCTCTCTCTCTCTCTCTCTCTCTCTCTACGGGTGGAGAAGCGTCCAGTTGAGTCCCTATATGAAATGGTCATGCAAATGACATATTTACATAGCAGCTGTGGGTTCTATGGAGGCCAGGTCAATAGATCCCTCGTAGAATTTTTCCTCCTACTTTATACGGGCACTCGCGTAATAAATCTTATTTCTCGTAAAGATCTTTCTAGGTTTTTATGCGGGTGTTCATGTCACTTAGAACCCCTGAGAGCGGTAGTGCCGTCAGTTCGCCTCACGAGGTGCACTGTAGGCGTTACTGTAGAAGGCTGTTTGCGGCGTCCCGTCGGCTCATAGCTGGAACCCCTTTCATTCTTGGCACTGTGCCTCCGTTCATATGATCTTTCTTGTGTGTTACTTTCCACCCTCTTTTAAGAATTGTGCTGTGTTTCCCTTTCAGCGCTGAATGACCTCGTAGATCCCAGCGCTTGGCCTTCGGCCTAAATTTTGTATTCCACCCCATGTCGTATAGGACTCAAGTTTGCAGGTGTTGGTTTGAGGTTGTCCCAAGTCAGAATTTGCAAAGTGGCTATCTCGGTTAACAGTTGCTAGGCCTGAATGCTTTGATTGCAGTATTAAGGACGTTATTTTCCTGTTGAAATAAAAAAAAAAAGTAAAGAGTTTTCTGTACAGCGTATAATCAAGGCCACCGAAAATAGATCCATCTTTCGGTGGTCTCGATATAATGCTGTTTGAGCCGCTACCCATGAAACTTTAACCACGGCCCAGGTGGTGGCCCTATATCGTTGCCAGAAGCACGATTATGGCTAACTTTAACCTTAAATAAGATAAAAACTACCGAGGCTAGAGGGCTGCAATGTGTTATGTTTGATGACTGGAGGGTGGATGGTCAACATACCAATTTGCAGCCCTCTGGCCTCAGTAGTTTTTAAGATCTGAGGGCGGACAGAAAAAAGTGCGGGCAGAATAAAGTGCGGACAGAATAAAGTTCGGACGGACAGAAAAAGCCGGCACAGTAGTTTTCTTTTACAGAAAACTAAAAAACGCAGAGAGAAATAAAGGTATAAAGGTCACGAGTGTCAACACCGAAAGTATAGTATAAGTGGGTCATCCAATTCACGTGTTATTCAGCTTCGCAAGACTAGGAAGATGCAAGGAATTTCTAGGTAGGCCTAAGCGTGTGGCGAGAGGAGGCCTACTTGGAATCTCGCCAGAATAACGAATAAAGAAAAAAATTGGCTCAGTGCATGGCTTACGATGTTTAGGCCTAATTAGGTCTTTGCGTGATTCAGAGAATGCACCATTGGCCTAATTTCTCTGTTGAGTGAAGGTTGGCTGCTATATAACCGCTGGGAAGCTTTTGTTTAGATATACTTTGGATGAGAGAGAGAGAGAGAGAGAGAGAGAGAGAGAGAGAGAGAGAGAGAGAGAGAGAGCTGCCCCATCTCCTCTTAGAATCACAAGGTCAACTTAATAATTATATATGTCCAGCTGAGGCCGCGGGAAAAATAAAAGAAAGGCGTACCAAGCGCTTTCGTGTTATTTCAACACGTTTTCGAGGTACAGTTTAGTAAAAAATAAACAAACACATATACATATATATACTCGTATATACAGTATATATATATATACACAGTATATATAGTTATATAAAATATACATGTATATTTATTTTGTGTTTGTGTGTGAGAGAGAGAGATAACCAATTATCGTATCTGCTATGACTCAACAACAACAAAAGCAAAAAATAAAAATAAAATAAAAATTAGCCACAGGAGAGTGGCTAACAAGAGACAATTGCACAAAAAAACGAAAAAAACTTTCTCTCTCATATATCAGATACAGTTCAAAACATAATATTATCCCGCAGTGCATTTGATCTTTTAATTTTTTATTTTATATCTATCACACGTAGTAATCGTACATAATGTGTTTGTAGTGATACCATATCTAATGTAAACATTGCTTTGAGAGCACTGGGCTGCTTCGCCTGTGTCTAGAGTGAATGGCTGCTTTGTCTTCATCGCGTTTTGTTCTTTGCATCCATAATCTCATTTCAGCGGCCTTCGTTCTTGGTTGTACTTTGTTGTTGTGAATTGTTGTTCCCTGTTGTTGTGCTTTGTTGTACGTTGTTGTTGTGCTTTGTTGTTCCCTGTTGTTGTGCTTTGTTGTTGTGCTTTGTTCTTTGTTGTACTTTTGTTGTTTTGGTTCGTTGTTCTCTTTTGTTGTTCTCTGTTGTACTTTGTTTTTGTGCTTTGTTGTTCTCCGTTGTTGTGCTTTGTTGTACTTTGTTGTTCTCTGTTGTTTTGCTATGTCGTATTTTTTGTTGTGCGTTGTTGTTCTGTGTTATTGTGTTTTGTTGTACGTGTTTGTTCTGCTTTGTTGTTCTTCGTTGTTGTGCGTTGTTGTTCCTTGTTGTTGTGCTTTGTTGGTCTCTGTTGTTGTGCTTTGTTGTACTTCGTTGTGCGTTGCTCTTTGTTGTTATGCGGCGTGTTGTGCTTTGTTGTTGTGCTTTGCTGTTCTCTGTTGTTGTGATTTGTTGTGCAACGGTATTGTGCCCACGATTCCAAGACGCACTGGGTACAAAACTTCCAAAAATATTGAGGCTGTTTTGAATTGCTGACTTTATACTTATCGGGTAACTGTGTCATTTCAGTGTTATTGAGTCTTTTTGTGGTATGTCAACGATGCTTTATTTCTTTTATCCGTTCCTGTGACGTGCGCAGATGTGTGGTGCGCATGCGTCAGGTAAGTTTTACCTTTGTGAATGAGAGAGAGAGAGAGAGAGAGAGAGAGAGAGAGAGAGATGAATGTACTGCCTCTAGCTTTATTTTTACTTTTGTGAATGGAGGAAGAGAGAGGATGCATTTGTGTGCGTATGAGAGAGAGAGAGAGAGAGAGAGAGAGAGAGAGAGAGAGAGAATGTACTGCCTTCAGTTTAATATTGCAGGTAATAATTTTTATTTTTGTGAATGAGAGGGAGAGAGAGGATGCTTGTGTGTGTGTGTGTATGAGAGAGAGAGAGAGAGAGAGAGAGAGAGAGAGAGAGAGATATGCTGCCTCTGACCTCATTTTCATGAGTTAAGAGAATAAAATAAAAATGATTAAGAGTCACAGGAAATCATCATATCGCATTCGCAGAATATTCCCAGAAGAAATCAAATGGTTTCAGAACTCTCTCTCTCTCTCTCTCTCTCTCTCTCTCTCTCTCTCTCTCTCTCTCTCTCTCTCTCTCTCAGAGCAGAGGCGTGGGGGACTTCAGTAGTGGCCCCAGGATCGATGACGGCGGACCAAAGGTCATATGTCATCGTTCCCTTTCATGTGACGTAAGGCGATGCCACGCTAGCGAGATGGCAGAGATAACACGTCAATCAGGAGAGATGACGATGCTTTTGCGTGTGAGATGATTGTAGGGATGAGATCAGGAGAGATGCTTTTGCGTGTGAGATAAATTGCTTTCAGATGTGAGATCAGAAGAGATGCTGTGGATGTGAGATCAGGAGAGATGCTCTGACGTGTGAGACAGAATTGCTTTCAGATATGAGATCAGAAGAGATGCTTTGGATGTGAGATCAGAAGAGATGATGCTTTTGCGTGTGAGATCAGGAGAGGTGCTTTGACGTGTGAGATAGAATTGCTTTCAGATATGAGATCAGAAGAGATGCTTTGGATGTGAGATAAGAAGTGATGCTTTTGCATGTGAGATCAGAAGAGGTGATGCTTTTGCATGTGAGATCAGGAGAGATGCCGTAACGTGTGAGATACAGTTGCTTTCAGATATGAGATCAGAAGAGATGCTTTGGATGTGAGATAAGAAGTGATGATGCTTTTGCGTGCGAGATCAAAATAGATGCTTTTAGTTATAAGTAGAAAAGCTTTTGCACGCAAGATCAGAAGAGATGCTTTTGACAAGCAATCAGCAGAGACGCATTAGGACACGAGATCAGAAGGCATGCTTTTGCAAGCCTCGGAGGAGATGTTGGAAATAACACATCGAAAAAAACTAACCTTGATAATTTCAAAGATGGAGATTCGTTATTACAACAAAGACAATGGCACCATGATGAGGGAGCGAGAACTTCAAAGTCACTCTCGTTATCTCTGCAGCCCCGCCCCGCCCCACATAAGATTAAACAAGTAAAAAATGCGCCGAAGTTTCTTCGGCGCAATCGAGTTTTCTGTACAGCTTATAATCAAGGCTACCGAAAACAGATCTATCTTTCGGTGGTCTCGGTATAATGCTGTATGACCCACTGCCCATGAAATTTTAACCACGGCCCGCTGGTGGCCTTTCCCATATCGTTGCCAGACGCACGATCATGGTTAACTTTAACCTTGAATAAAGTAAAAACTACTGATGCTAGAGGGCTGCAATTTGGTATGTTTGATGATTAGAGGGTGGATGATCAACATACCAATTTGCAGCCCTCTAGCCTCAGTAGTTGTTAAGATCTGAGAGCGGACAGAAAAAGGGTGGACGGACAGACAAAGCAACAGTTTTCTTTTACAGAAAACTAAAAAGAAATAAATGTCACACGCCACTGCAAAAAGGAAAAGTCACTGAATCGATTTAATTCAAATTTTTGCTTTTTTTTTTTTTTTGCCAATGTACCTCAAGTTTAGTCTTAGCGTCCAGTAGTTAATCATTTTCATTTTTTAAAAGTATGTTAAAGCGAAATTTTGGAGTTATTACAGTTGTTGTATGTTTCATGCACCATCCTCATCCACCCCATAGGGGTGGTGTTAGTGCCGTCATTGCACCTCGCGTGGTAAACTGTAGGCATTACTTCATGTTCTTTGCAGCGTCCCTTCGGCCCCTAGCTGCAACCCCTTTCATTCCTTTCACTGTACCTCCGTTCATATTCTCTTCCTTGCATCTAACTTTCCACCCTCTCTAACAATTGTTTCAAAGTGCAACTGCGAGGTTTTCCTCCTGTTACACCTTTCAAACCTTTTTACTGTCAATTTCCGTTTCAGCACTGAATGACCTCATAGGTCCCAGCGCTGGGCCTTTGGCTTAAATTCTATATTCTGTTATCTTCGTCAGATTCCTCTTGTTGGACTTGATATTATTGTCTCAAAACTTCAAGTGAAGATGCAGTGTATTACTACCTTAATACAATTATCCTTGTATTTTAATCATTTAACTTACGTTTTTATCTTTTTATTTATTTGTTGATCTGTTTTTTTAAATTATCTAATAAGTGGTCTCTTCTTTCTGTATTTTCCATTAACTTATGTTTTTTTTAATGAACACCATATTGTTTGGAAGCTTGAATTTCAAGTCGGTGGCTCCTGTGGTGGGATTGTTCCGTATGAATAGGGTTCATCTTCTGAATAATAATAACACAATAATAATAATAATAATAATAATAATAATAATAATAATAATGATTATTATTATTATTATTATTATTATTTGTCTTAATAACAACAATAATTAATATGTGTATAATATATTCGTTGAAGCTTGAATTTCAAGTCGGTGGCTCCTGTGGTGGGATTGTTCCGTATGGATAGGGTTCATCTCCTGAATAATAATAATAATAATAATAATAATAATAATAATAATAATAATAATAATGTTACCGTTGTGATTTCCCGTCACCGGAGACACACACCTTCCTGTCATTCCAGTACCTGTCAACCGTTGACTGACAGGTGTCCAGATTTCCAGATTTCCTGACGGGTTCCATTTTGCCTTTCCAGGCTAAACAATGCCGGCATTGAAGAGACATTCGAGAAGATTGTCGTGAAAGAGTGCCGGGTGTTACGGCCTCTCGAGTGGGTTGGAAAGTTTGTTAAAGTACTGTAGTGAGGCCCTTTGCAGAGGCCTTCTTCAGAGTGAGTGGAGAGGAGGGAGGAGAGTGGTCCTGAGGAGGAGGGGGAGGAGGAGGAGGAGGAGCAATGTAAAGTCATGAGTGAGTGGAGGAGAAACAGGTGGACTCTCTCTCTCTCTCTCTCCGTAGCTGTTGGCTTAAAGACTTCATCTTCTGTAAAGTCTCCAGAGCCACTCTGAGCCTCTGGTGTTGATATATCTTGGGTGCTATCTCTCTCTCTCTCTCTCTCTCTCTCTCTCTCTCTCTCTCTCTCTCTCTCTCTCTCTCTTTCCGTAGATGTTGGCTTAAGGACTTCATCTTCTGTAAAGTCTGCAGAGCCACTCTAAGCCACTAGTGTTGATATCTCTCTCTCTCTCTCTCTCTCTCTCTCTCTCTCTCTCTCTCTCTCTCTCTCTCTCTCTCCTCTTTCCCCTTAGCTATTAAAGACTTCATCTTCTGTAAAGTGTAGGGCCACCTGAGCCTCTGGTGTTGATACATCTTGGGTCTCTCTCTCTCTCTCTCTCTCTCTCTCTCTCTCTCTCTCTCTCTCTCTCTCTCTCTCTCTCTCTCTCTCTTTCCTTAGCTATTGGCTTAAAGACTTCATCTTCTGTAAAGTCTGCAGGGCCACTCCGAGCCTCTGGTGTTGATATATCTTGGGTCATCTCTCTCTCTCTCTCTCTCTCTCTCTCTCTCTCTCTCTCTCTCGTGAACACGTTGGATGCTAGATGATTCCGATTAGTGCAAAAGCAAAGTGAGTGGCT
>NC_089745.1:4725917-4735917 GCF_040412425.1 Macrobrachium rosenbergii | reverse complement strand
CTCTCTCTCTCTCTCTCAGGGGCATGTGTGTGTGAGTTAAGCTGCAGTGCTGGCTTTGATACCCTAGATATAAAAAAATATTCAGGAGACTAATGATGAGCAGTGGGGCATGGAACTTATAACCTCTCTCTCTCTCTCTCTCTCTCTCTCTCTCTCTCTCTCTCTCTCTCTCTCTCTCTCTCTCTCTCTCTCTCGTATTTTCCATGATATACAATTTTTTAGCATTCATTTCTCTTTCGTTTTCTTTTTTTATCCTAACATTATTTATTACTTTTCTCTCTCTCTCTCTCTCTCTCTCTCTCTCTCTCTCTCTCTCTCTCTCTCTCTCTCTCTCTCTCTCTGTTGTAGAGATGGGAAATATATTTACAGTATTGCATAAATTTTATATATATACATTACATATATATATATGTATACATACATATATATACATATATATATATATACATATATATATATATACATATACATATATATATATATATATATATATATATATATATATATATATATATCTGTATATATATATATTGTATATATTTATCATATATATATATATATATATATATATCTATATAATATATATATATATGTATATGTTTATCATACAAAAATATATACATATATATATATGTATATGTGTGTGTAGAGAGAGAGAGAGAGAGAGAGAGAGAGAGTGGGATGGTTATGATATGCCTTTTTTTTTTCTTTTTTTGTTCTTCCGAAGTGAAATTTGATTGTGGGTGAGAGCGGAGGAGGAAATTGATGATGATTATACAACAGAGAGTCTGATTACGAAACGCAGGTAAAAAGCCGAAATCGTTTTGAAAGTCTCTCACTGAATTGGTTGATGTTGTTGTTATTATTGTCTTTCTTCTTCTTCTTCTTCTTCTTCTTCTTCTTCTTCTTCTTCATTTTCTGTTTCTTCTTCATTTTCTGCTTCTTCTTCTTTACTTCTTCTGTCTTCTTCTGCTTCTTCTTTTTCATTTTCTGCTTCTTCTTCTTCTGCTTCTTCTTCTTCTTCTTCTTATCTCTTCTTCTTCTTCATTTTCTACTTCTTCTTCTTCTTCTTCTTCTTCTTCTTCTTCTTCTTCTTCTTCTTCTTCTTCCGGTCAGCAAACTAAAACTGCCTTTGTAGTTTTCAAGTTTCAAGTCTTCAAGTGTTTTGACTATTTACTTACACTTTTATCTATTTATTTACTAATTCGGTAATCATTCTTTTTCTTCTTTAGTAAGTGATCTCTTCTTTCTGTATTTCGTAATTCCTTCTGTAAGTTCTTTCAAATGAACACCATATTCTTTGGAAGCCTGAATTTCAAGTCAGTGGCCCCTGTGGTGGGCTTTTCCATATGAACAGGGTTCATCTTTTGAATAATAATAGTAATTAGAAAAAAAATGGACATTCTGAAAGGTTTTCAAAAACTTACTGATTCCTGTTGTAGTATGCGCTAAATTTGAACATTTTTTTAAGGACATTTTTCATATCTGCAAGTCCTAATTGAGAATCGTGGAAGTGAATGTAATTTTTTAAAACCTTTTAGACACCTTCAGTAATACTTGACCTCCTTTCATATTCCCTTTCTTCCATCTTACTTTCCACCCTCTCCTAACAATCGATTCATGGTGCAACTGCTTTGAGGTTTTCCTCCTGTTACCCCTTTCAAACTTTTTAATGTCAATTTCCGTGTCAGCGCTGAATGACCTCATAGGTCCCAGTGCTTGGCCTTTGGCCTAAATTCTGTATTCAAATCATTTTCAGTAATATTCGTGACGCTTTTAAGAAGGATATTACTATGACTTATGTTGCTTAGTATTGCGCCAGTTTTATTTTCTCAAGCAACTGCCTGCGTAGGCAACGCCCGGATATCCTTGAAGGTAATATTGGATGTTAGGTTATTTATTATTATTGATATTTTTCTTACAGTGTTATGGAGTACGTCTAAAGCCTATATCAAAGTCCATGAGAGCTGTGTGTATTTAAGAAAAAGGGAATGAAATGAACACGAAAAGAGAAAAATAAACATAAAAAATATATATACAATTTCTGACTGATACCACTCGACCCTTGGGGTAGGAAATTGTAGGATGTTGATAAAATCTTTCATCTGTGTTTTCAGTATTATTGTATAACTTTTTGTCGAAATGGTATGCCAGGAGGAACCGGTTTTTCACGAAGATACTGTTTTATGATTGCACTGTACTTAGAATTTTCCAGTGACTTTCCTTGTTCAGTGGTGGAGCGAAACAGATGCTCCGTTGTGAAGGTCGAACGAATCTTTTGACAGAACCCGATTTGCGCGCGAGAGATATATACCACTTGTCATCTTACCAGAGTGTTGATTTATGTTGCATTGCTGAGGGAAAGTGCAGTTTGTAACTCTCTCTCTCTCTCTCTCTCTCTCTCTCTCTCTCTCTCTCTCTCTCTCTCTCTCTCTCTCTCTCTCTTTAGAGTTTGCAAATACCTTTCTCTTATACTTGTCAGCTTATCATCTTGCATTGGTTAGGAAAAGTGTAGTTCGCAACTCTCTCTCTCTCTCTCTCTCTCTCTCTCTCTCTCTCTCTCTCTCTCTCTCTCTCTCTCTCTCTCTCTCTCGGAGAGGCATAAGTGTGATCAAGGCTGCACTACTGGCTTTTATACCCTAAATATAAACAAAATTGTTGGCCAGTAGTGAACACTAGGACACGGAAATTAGAACCTCTCTCTCTCTCTCTCTCTCTCTCTCTCTCTCTCTCTCTCTCTCTCTCTCTCTCTCTCTCTCTCTCTCGTAAAGACTAGGGAATTAATGTTTAACTTTTATTAGACTATTTATTTTACCAATTTTTAAAATTAATAACAGAAAAATTGACGCTTCAGTCATTTTATTCCTTGCACTTCAGTTCCTCAAAATCGAACGCCGATGGGGCTGGCATCTTTTCTGGCTCCTTAAGACCCGATTAAAAACAAAGGAAAACAAAATCAGAAGGGAAAACCCAGATTATTAAGCAGAGACGTGAGAGAAAGTCAGATTTTCCTCCTCACATTATTGATGAGTTTTAGCATAAGACGGATTGGTGCTTATTTTGTATATTTATTTTTTTTTATTGACATATAGCATATTTATGTATTTGCCTACATATTTATTTATTTATTGGTTTATTGAGCTGTCTTGGCATTTGTACTATAACTAATCTTGTTTAGGAAATGGTTTTCATTTTTAGTTTTCTGAAAAGAAAACTATTGTGCCGGCTTTGTCTGTCCGTCCGCACTTTTTCCAGTCCGCACTTTTTCTGCCCGCCCTCAGATCTCAAAAACTACTGAGGCCAGAGGGCTGCAAATTGGTATGTTGATCATCCACCCTCCAGTCATCAAACTTACCAAATAACAGCCCTCTATCCTCAGTAGGTTTTTTTTTTTTATTTAAGGTTAAAGTTAGCCGTAATCGTGCTTCTGGCAACGACATAGGACAGGCCACCACATGGCCGTGGTTAAAGTTTCATGGGTCGCGGCTCATGTAGCATTATACCGAGACCACCGAAAGATAGATCTATTTCCGGTGGCCTTGATTATACGTTGTAGCAGCTGTACAGAATACTCGATTGCGCCGAAGAAACTTCGGCGCAATTTTTTACCTGTTTCATTGTAAATCTAATGAATTTTTTCCCCGTAGGTCTGAACGAGCTCATTTTTCCATAGCAGTTGTTCATAGTCAGAGTTCATAGTGCTGTGTATTTGAAGTGATCTCGTTTCCCTACACAATAAAGACCATTTCAGTATACTTTAAGATACATGTATACAGCGTCTCGATACATAGGCTACCTATACAGGATCTTGTAGTTCCGTCGGCGATATCCGTCCAGCCGTGCATGTTGCGTGTCCGTTACGTGTACCGAACCTTCCGGCCTGTACTTTACGTTTTCTTTGTTGTTGTTCTGCATTTCGCACACTGTGTAATTACGCCTAAACGGTACATTCTGTGTTGTTTTCTGCATTTCGCTCGTTGCCTAATTAGGCCTATACGGTATATTCTTTGTTGTTCTTCTGCATTTCGCTCATTGCTCAATCAAGCCTATACGGTACATTCTGTGTTGTTTTCTGCATTTCGCTCGTTGCTTAATTAGGCCTGTGTTGTTCTGCTTGTCTCTCAGTGCTTAATTAGGCCTATACGGTGCATTCTTTGTTGTCTGTTGTTCTGCGTTTCGCTCGTAATTAGGCCTATACGGTACATCATATGTTGTTGTGCATTTCGTAATTAGGCCTATACGGTATATAATTTGTTGTTCTGCATTTCGTAATTAGGCCTGTACGGTACATCCTTTGTTGTTCTTCTGCATTTCGTAATTAGGCCTATGCGGCACATCCTTTGTTGTTGTTTAGCATTTCGCTATTTGCCTAATTAGGATTGTCGGGTACATTCTTTGTTGTTCTACATCTCTACTTTTTTTTTCCTTTCAGGTAATGTTTTTTCCACCATTTGTATATTTCTTTGTATAAGTTATTCCCCCCCCACCTCTCTCTCTCTCTCTCTCTCTCTCTCTCTCTCTCTCTCTCTCTCTCTCTCTCTCTCTCTCTCTCTCTCTCGTTTTTCCTTCGAGAGAGAGAGAGAGAGATGGCGATTTACAGAAACGCGGTCTTGAGTTGTACGAAGGAATTCTCAATCAGTATTTTCCGATTATTTCCGCGTGAACGGGTTCTCCTTAAGGAAACAGGCGGCTGAACCCCCCCCCATCTCTCTCTCTCTCTCTCTCTCTCTCTCTCTCTCTCAAGCGTTTTAAGTATTATCTACGTATTTGAGAGTTTTTTTGTGCGTTTGCACAGGCGTGAAAATCGGTAATAAGCTCATCATTTCTTGATCCAAGAAGCACGGAGATTCAAGCGCAGACGGCATTAAATGAGAGAGAGAGAGAGAGAGAGAGAGAGAGAGAGAGAGAGAGAGAGAGAGAGAGAGAGAGTTTTGCATGATATAAATTATGGTGTAACCTTGATTCGTAGGTAGGATGTGATATTGTATAGCATCGTTTTAATATGTGTAGGTTATAGTATAACCACCATGATTCTGACATAGGCCTATAGTATATAACAGATTCTCGCTTTAATTAATCGATTATAACCAAGTTGATTCTTTCGGATCCTGTGTTATTTATGGTATTAAAAATATATAGGCCTATCAGCCTTGATTCCTATTTTGATATTAAAACTATATAGGCCTATTTTGATTTTTGGCGTGTAGTACATTACAGTAATCTTCTCGGATTCTTACATAAGATCTTAATTGCCTTTTAGACTTGTCAAGATGGCGGGATCCTCTTATCGCTGTCCTTTGCAGCCCATCTCTCTCTCTCTCTCTCTCTCTCTCTCTCTCTCTCTCTCTCTCTCTCTCTCTCTCTCTCTCTCTCTCTCTCTCTCTCTCTCTCTCTCTCTCTCTCTCTCTCTCTCTCTCTCTCTCTCTCTCTCTCCGGAGCACTTATGATCTCACACCCCCTCAAGGTCGAGTGGGAACTATACAGACGTCTGCGTCTCAAGTCAAGTTTGACAATGGGGTAGTCCCTTGCCTCCCCACCTCCCGCTGTAAGAATAACAACTCCCCCCCTCCCCCACCTCCGGTCCTATTTACCACCTACGCTTATATATATAGTTCTCGCGAGCCATGAGTTTATACTCGTACACAACATTCTTTTGTTTTTTTCTCTTTTTTTCTTTGTTTTTGTTCGCCGGTAAGGGATCCCCAAGGTCTTTATGTTTGTTTATTGTTGTGTCTTCGTAAATTTTTAGATGGAAGTGTAGATTTTACGAAGTATTTGAAAGGAATCGGTTGAATGATTTCGTTAAAAAAATAAAATTAAGGTTCAGCCTAACGGTGACTGTGAACTTTGTAGACCAGGGCAAAAAATTCTCTTCCTCATTCTTATAATATGATATTTTTAAATATTTTTATTTTTATTTTATAGTAAAGAAAAGGGGTCAAGATGTGAACGATAACTGGAAACTAATAAAAGGTGAAAAACTTATGATTGATTTATTCATTTGATGAAGCTTTGCTGTGCAGTTTGTATTATTTTGTAGTGGTTCATTTCTTTTAAGGACTGTATATAAATTTGTCTTTATTATTGTCTCCATCGACGTATGTATATATATATATATATATATATATATATATATATATATATATATATATATATATATATATATATATATAAGGCAGTGAGAAGTCTAGATGTTACTGCAATATGCAAATTGTTCTTTTATTAAACACATTTCCGAAATATAACCTTATATTCTTTTTCTAACTTATATCTAATGATATTAATTTTGTCTGTTTCAGGTGAGTGACAAATGCGAAACAACCTTAGCGTCAATCTTGGTGGGTAAGTAAACCCTCTCTCTCTCTCTCTCTCTCTCTCTCTCTCTCTCTCTCTCTCTGGTAGTTATCGCTGTCTTTGTTGTTCTTCTCTCCTGGAAGACTGTAACTTGATTCACTTCGGCCTGTCAGATGGCAGATAGCGAAGAACAAATCTCTCTCTCTCTCTCTCTCTCTCTCTCTCTCTCTCTCTCTGGTACATGGTGTTGTTGCTCTTGTTGTCAATGTTGTTCTGCTCGCCTAGAAGACTGACTGAATCTTGATTCACTTCGGCCTGTCATATCGAATTTTTCCGCCACCCTTCCTTCATTCCAGGAGTCTTCCTCCTATAGGCCTGCAGGACCCCGCACAGGCCTAATCCCATTAGCGGACACGGCCCCTTGTCTTGTCAGGGCGCCTCATCTCGTTTTAGTTTTAATGAAGGCCTTGTTAACAACCCCACCCGGTGTTTTTTATTTTTATTTTTTAGTTTTTTTCGACTTCGAATTTCTGAGAAGACTTCCTTGTAGCTTAGGTTTTATCTGTTTTCTGTAAAAGAAAACTATTGTGCCGGCTTTGTCTGTCCGTCCGCACTTTTCTGCCCGCCCTCAGATCTTAAAAACTACTGTGGTTAGAGGGCTGCAAATTGGTATGTTGATCATCCACCCTCCAATCGTCAAATAAACCAAATTGCAGCTCTCTAGCCTCAGCAGGTTTTATTTATTTAAGGTTAAAGTTAGCATTAATCGTACTTCTAGCAACGATATAGGAAAGGCCACCACCGAGCCGTGGTTAAAGTTTCATGGGCCGCGGCTCATTCAGCATTATACCTAGATCACCGAAAGATAGATTTACTTTCTGTGGCCTTCATTATACGCTTCAGCTGCTGTACAAAAAACTCGATTGCGCCGAAGAAACATCGGCGCATTTTTTACTTTATTTTCTTGGAATTTCCAAGAAGTCTTCCTTGTATACAACTAAGTTTTTTTATTTATTCTTTTTTTTAGGTTAGGCCTTCGCTATAGTGGAATCCTAGTGTCATGTCGAATGTGAGCCAGGTAGGCCTATGGTGAAAAGATAAGTTTTAGGCGTAAGGGCGTGGTATCTTTCGGAGTGGGCGTATGAGTTTATCTTAGGCCAAAGGGTATTACTTGTACTTTTTATAAAGTAGGCGTATCCCAGTACTTGTGTCCCGAAGGTTAAACTTCAGTTGTATACATCAGAGGACTTGGTGGTATACATAGGACTACAGTAGGTGAGAGAGTTTAGTTGTATACTTTAAAGTAACTGAGTTACTATTTATATAATATATATAATATACATATATATAATATACTTACATACATATATATATATATATATATATATATATATATATATATATATATATATATATATATATTTATTTATTTAACGTGCTGAGAGAGGAATATGATTCTAGTTTATACTGTCTTCAAAGTAACGTCATCCCTGCATATAATTAATGTATAAAAATGTTCTATATAGGCCTAATCCCAGGTCGACAGGGCTATGGGCGGTCGAAGATCTGATAAAGGTCGAGAAAAGGACGAGTCAAAGTCATTTAGGTTTTAAGAAACAAGTTAAAAATGCGCCGAACTTTCTTCGGCGCAATCGAGTTTTCTGTACAGCCGCTACAACGTATAATCAAGGCCACCGAAAACTTTAACCACGGCACTTGATTTCAGCTGACACTTGATTTCTACTGACACTTGATTTCAGCTGGCACTTGATTTAAGCTGACACTTGATTTCTACTGGCACTTGACTTCAACTGACACTTGATTTCAACTCCCACTTTATTTCACCTGCACTTGATTTCAGCTGGAAGTTGATTTTAGCTGGCACTTGATTTCAGCTGACACTTCGTTTCGCCTAGCACTTGATTTCAGCTGGAAGTTGATTATAGCTGGCACTTGATTTCAGCCTGCCCTTGATTTGTACGTGTACTTAGCCTTCGTGCTTGGCTGAATGTACAAACTGTGACAATTGTAAACTATAAACAAAATCAATGAAGCAGAAATGATTAACGAATAAAAAAAAATGAACAGTCACTAAATATACTGTACACAAAGCAAAGTAGGTTTGCCAGACCTACTCAGGCGTTGATTGTTTCTCTCTCTCTCTCTCTCTCTCTCTCTCTCTCTCTCTCATTGTTTTTTATTTCCTTTCTGGCGCTTCTCACCACTTCCCAAGATTCCAGTTCAGTGGCTTCTCAAATTGCTCCGCCGTTTGTAGCAATTGCAGCTGTTCCGTAATTGCGTTAATTAAAAAGTGTTATGGCCTTCGTGCTAGTTCTCTCTCTCTCTCTCTCTCTCTCTCTCTCTCTCTCTCTCTCTCTCTCTCTCGCTGTTATTAACAAAGCTTGTGGCGGTTTGTCACGTGACGGCAGGTGGTGTCATTCGTCATTTTTGGGGGTGGGTTATTTGAGGTGCCCTCTCATTATCGTTTGGCAGATTGGACTTGAAGAACTTCAGAAAGTCACTGTGGGATGAGGTTGCTAACCCCATACCTTTCTTAACCCTGACTGTGACCAACTACATAGGCCTACTCCTAGCTGCTAGGCCTAGTTTGCTCTTTAGGGCAACCAAAACATCTTGTTTTATCAGGTAGGCCTAACGGTCTTTAGCACTGACCAGGAAGCAGCCTTTTTTTATTGACTCCTCTCTCTCTCTCTCTCTCTCTCTCTCTCTCTCTCTCTCTCTCTCTCTCTCTCTCTCTCAGCTAATTGTTTGTGACAGAGGCCGTAATTCAAATACCACTTCCTTTTCACTGTGGCGTCTGGGTAATGAAAAACACCGTAATCTGACGGAGAAAATATCATTTTTCGAGATTAATGGGTTCGTATGTCTCTCTCTCTCTCTCTCTCTCTCTCTCTCTCTCTCTCTCTCTCTCTCTCTCTCTCTCTCTCATGTTCTGCTATTGCTCTGTGGTTGGGTCCAAGTTGATGGTTTTCTAGTTAATATTATTACAATTATTCGTCTCAGAATGTAGTTGGTAGTCTTCGATTATTCTCATTTATTTTTTTCTTGCACTGAAATTAGAATTATATATATATATATATATATATATATATATATATATATATATATATATATATATATATATATATATATATATATATATATATATATATATATATATAATATATATGGTGTTAAAATTTATAGCTTTATTTCCCAATTATTTCTTCTACTTGTGTGGTTTAGGCTTGAATGGCATTTTTTATTTTTTTATTTTTTTTTTACATCATTATCATTTATTTATCGTCTTCCTAAACTTAGGTTGTCATTCGCGGAAAGAGCAGAAAAAAGCTGAATGGTCCATTCACAAAAAATATGTGCTGAGTCCTATTCACAGAATAAATAGCGAGTTGTGAGTGCTGATGTCATGTATTCCCAAAACGATTCGCCTTATATTTTAACACTTTATTTATATTTTTATCTATTTATTTATTAATTTGTTAATTTACTTTTTTTTGTTTTTTGTATAAGTGATCTCATCTTTCTGTATTTCCTATTACCTTTTGTTACTTCTTTCAAATGAGCACCGTAGTTTTTTGGAAGCTTGAATTTCAAGTCAGTGGCCCCTGTGGTGGGCTTGTTCCGTATGAATAGGGTTCATCTTCTGAATAATAATAATAATAATAATAATAATAATAATAATAAT
>NC_089745.1:4683417-4720917 GCF_040412425.1 Macrobrachium rosenbergii | reverse complement strand
AGTCGGACAGCACGTTCCGCCGCAATTAGATACTGTGTCATCACACTGGTTGCAACGAGACTCTTCTTTGTTTACTTAATACTCTCTCTTCCCCCCCCTTCCTTCCTTCCTCTCATCCCTCGATTACCCATTCCCCGCCTCTCTCTCTCTCTCTCTCTCTCTCTCTCTCTCTCTCTCTCTCTCTCTCTCTCTCTCTTTTCCCCAACATTTCCTCTCCTCCAAGTCCTCCTTTCTCTCTCTCTCTCTCTCTCTCTCTCTCTCTCTCTCTCTCTCTCTCTCTCTCTCTCTCTCTTCCATGTCCTCCTTTCTATCTCTCACACTCTCCTCCAGGTCCTCCTTTCTCTCTCTCTCTCTCTCTCTCTCTCTCTCTCTCTCTCTCTCTCTCTCTCTCTCTCTCTTCTCCCCAACGTTCCTCTCCTCCAAGTCCTCCTTTCTCTCTCTCTCTCTTCCATGTCCTCCTTTCTATCTCTCGCACTCTCTCCTCCCTCCTCCTTTCTCTCTCTCTCTCTCTCTCTCTCTCTCCTCTCTCTCTCTCTCTCTCTCTCTCTCTCTCTCTCCTTCCCAAAATTCCTTCTCCTCCCTCCAGGCCTTCCCCTCCCCTCCCTCTCTCTCTCTCTCTCTCTCTCTCTCCTCTCTCTGGCAACAGCAGCCCGGCGGGAATTGGTTAAGAGAGGAGAGGGAGTGGGAGAGGGGGGGAGGGAAGGCGATGGCACTAAATCTTTAGGAGATTTGAAACGGGGGTAGGGAGGAGGGGGTGTTGTTCCCTCTTCCCCCTCCTCCTCCTCCTCCTCCTCCTCCTCCTCCTCCTCCTCCTCCTCCCTCCTTCTCCCTCCCGGCGTATTGCTTTTATTAATTGTTTCTTTCTTTGTTTTCTTTGTCGTAGGGAGTGGGGCCGAAGCAGGGTGTGGGTGGGTGGGGGCTAGTCACTAGAGAGACAGAAGGGTACCCCCATCCTCCTTCTCCTCCCCTGGGCATATTGCTCTTGTTAGTAGCTGTTGTTTTTCTTTTTCTTTTTTGTTTCATTGTAGCGTTTGCGTTCGCTCGGCTTTATGTGATGAGCTCTTTCGAGATTATTCTGTTTGGGTTTTTTTTTTTTCCTTTCAGGTCAGTGATTTTAAGGCTTTTGTTTATTTTTCACTCCTCCGGGTTTCTCTACGGCCGCGCCCGGATTAATGAATGGGGCGAAGTGGTGGT
This sequence comes from Macrobrachium rosenbergii, assembly GCF_040412425.1. Lineage (NCBI taxonomy): Eukaryota > Metazoa > Arthropoda > Malacostraca > Decapoda > Palaemonidae > Macrobrachium > Macrobrachium rosenbergii. The sequence continues at coordinate 4,719,723 of NC_089745.1, read as the reverse complement.
GAATGGAAAATAAAAATAAAATATATATACAGTATATATATATATACACTCGGCCAGGATTCTCTGAAAGGGTTGATGTTGGCTGGCAAAGTTTGTATCTTGTTTGTGTGTGTTTTTTTTTTTTTTTAGATTATTGAGGGTCGCTGAATTAGAGTAAGTTTTGTCTTAATTGCTCATCGATCCTGTATGTGTGTGTGTGCGACTGTAGTGTGTTTTATATATATATATATATATATATATATATATATATATATATATATATATATATATGTATATATGTATATATATATATATATATATATATATATATATATATATATATATGAATATTTATCAGTCTGTCAGTCTCTAATCCTGTTCGTGTAGGCTCTGTATGTGTGTATGATTGTAGTATGTGTTTTATATATATATATATATATATATATATATATATATATATATATATATATATATATACACACACATATTCAGTATATACAGTTACTCACATTAGGCTCCAGCTAAAACAGGATGCTTTAGATTCAGATTCTTTAAATTAAAGGATTTGGAATGTAAACTCATCTCGACTTATATATATACAGTATATATATATATATATATATATATATATATATATATATATATATATATATATATATATATATATATATATGTGGAGAGAGAGAGAGAGAGAGAGAGAGAGAGAGAGAGAGAGAGAGAGAGAGAGAGAGAGAGAGAGAGAGAGAGCGTAAATGTTCGTATATATATACGAGGTAGAAAACGTTCCTTTCAGAGTGAATTAGAGATAATTCTGTTCATTTTAACAAAATGGACATTTGAGGATGATGGAACTTTCTTAGGAAGGTGTCCAATTTTGCTTTTAAAGGACCTTATGTTCTTTGTAATATATATATATATATATATATATATATATATATATATATATATATATATATATATATATATATATTGTATTTTAAAGTGCTGCAAGATTGCAAGGCAAGTATTTAAGGACTCTTATCTAAACAGGATATGGTAGCTAACGGAGATGTTGCTAATAAGAAACTACAAAAGCTTTCTGTTGCATAACATCCTATTTAAGTTAGGTCCTGTTCATATATATATATATATATATATATATATATATATATATATATATATGTGTGTGTGTGTGTAATATATATATATATTATATATATATGTTATACATTTATATATATTGTATATATATTTTATACATTTATATATATTGTATATATATTATACATTATATATATATATATATATATATATATATATATATATATATATATATATATATATATATATATATATATATATACATACACATACATACGTGTGTGTGTCTGTCTTTACTGAAACATAAAAAGATCTACAGTGCTTGAACGCATGTGACACTGAGTCATTCATACCAACATTCATTTCCGCCATGTCCTGTCATCGTAATGACCATGATCCAGTTCGTTTTCTATCAAGTTCCGAGAGCTCATCTTTTTTCTTTTTTTTTTTTCTCTCCTAATCGAGAATTTGCGACACCGAGGCTTCTCTTAGTCACGACTACGGAGAATCTTCCAATGATGATGTATCTGTTCCTTTGATGCTACAGGAAATGACGATGGGTGGATGGATACTTCATTGGTATGTGTATATGTATACGAGGAAGGTATTAGCGCGACTCATGTTATATTAGACGTTTTTTGAGAAACGAGGCGACGCTCGTATTTTTGAGATGCTCGTGATGTCACTAATAATACAAATGATTATGTGTCAGTTTCTGACTCACGTCAGGATCGAACCCAGGTCTTTCAATTGATGTGGGTCAGAAATTTGTTTCTGTTCTGCACGGGATTGTGTGTCGAGTATTTGATATATATATATATATATATATATATATATATATATATATATATATATATATATAAAACCTATCACAATCGCCAAGTAAACTAATGCTACTATCTGTGAGTTTCTTGTGACGTCACTGATCACACCCCAATGCAGGCCACCAAAGTTAGCACAAGCGAATCTACACCGGATCCCGTGACGTCACTGATAACAAGCAAATGAAGACCTCTAAAGCGCAGTAGATGAGCATATTTCTTAGCCATACGTGACGTCACTAATACCGCGCAAATGATGTTACTAAAATGAACAGATGAATGTATTTGTGAGGTTCCTGTGTCGTCACTAATCGCACGCAAATGAAGGCCACCAAAGTAAACAGCGGAACGCGTTCGTGGTGTTCTGGTGACGTCACCGGTTACCCGCAGAGGAATTATAAAGGATTGACAGCTGAGCGACTGTGACGTCACTGCGGTCGCTTTTAGTCGTTCTGTGTTTACGTTCGCTGAACACTGAAGCGTCGTAAGATAGAGTGGTTAGATATTTGGGTCTCTACGTCATCGGGAGCGCATGCGCAGTTGCGTACTGATTTTTATAGTAAATTTGATATTGATTTTATATTGTTCTTCTATATTTTACGTAGAAATAATAATAATACTTCGTCCACATTAAAAAGCAATAAGTGAAGATTTTGCTCTCTGATAAATTCTGGGTTATTCAGGTCAGACATTGCCTTTGGTCATGGCTTATTAATGAAATTGTGTGCACGTACATTACGCGAAGGCCTATCTGTGAGAGAAAGAGAAACAAAGCGAAGAAAATAGTAAACAAGTAAATAATGTGCCTAAGTTTCTTCGGCGCAATCTAGTTTACTGTGCAACCGCTAAACCGTATAATCAAGGCCGTATATTGCTGCATGAGCAGCGCCCAATGAAACTTTAACCACGGCCCGGCGGTGGCCTATTCTGTATTGTTGCCAGAGGCACGATTATGGCGAACTTTAACCTTAAATAAAACAAAAATTACTGAGGCTAGAGGGCTGCAATATGATATGTTTGATGATTGGAGGGTGGATGATGAACATACCAATTTGCAGCCCTCTAGCCTCAGTAGTTTTTAACATCTAAGGGCAGACAGATAAAGCGCTTTCAGAATAACGTGCGGACGGACAGACAAAGCCGGCACAATAGTTTTCTTTTACAGAACACGAAAAATGGATTGAAAAACTAAGATAAGATAAATAAGTAAACGAAGCAACTCAGAGATGGTATCAAAAGAGCGTTTTAATTATTGGTTTGTAATCATTTATCTCTAGTAAATAGATCTTGTGTAATTGTTTGTTCCTTGATTAATCAGTACCCTGGGGACTTTGATACCATTTAAACTTGTGAGTGAGTGTTCGCGTGTATGTGTATTCGTAAAGTTGAAATGAATTTTTTCTGTATTCATGATTGTCAAATATTTAGTGTCATTATATATCTGCTTGCTGTAGCACGCATTCTGTTACCACTTAGTTGTTTTGTGATTAACATTATATATATACATATATATATATATATATATATATATATATATATATATATATATATATATATATATATATATATACTTTATATATATTCTTTATTTACCATGGTTAATAGATATCAGTAATTAATTGTAAGTGACCTCGGCTTGAACAGACCTTTATACGCTTTCAAGAGAAAATGAGGTCAAAAGGACCCGTCAGCCCAAATTGTCTTTCCCTTGCCCAGATCCGAAGGAAACACGAAAAAGAAATGGAACAATGTGATCTCGTCTGTCTCATTCATTATGTATATTATTGTGTGCTTGTTTTAGTATTTCCGTATGCTGTATATAATTTTTTGTATGTTTATTTCAGTACTTCAATAAATTGTTTACATTTTTGTTGTGCAAAGGGACCAAACAGATGAAACCTTTATTTTTTGTATTTTTTGTCACGACTGGATTGAAATTTGTTGGTTTATTAAAATCAACTTCATTTTTGTTTATATATATATATATATATATATATATATATATATATATATATATATATATATATATATATTACCTTTAACATGACGTCTCATATTTTATTGTGTTTTAACGGCATTACGTTTCTGAACAATCATATTTGTTTTTCCTTATTTTAAATATTTATTTTTCACAAAGATTGCCGTGATTTAAATTGATTGTTGTTTGCAGAGATTACCAACACCGCTTCCTCATTGTCACGAAACCACTCTGCTCACAAAGAGGATTTCGACCTCTATGTTGAATGCCACATATGCAGGCGGCATTGATTACTGTGGAAGCTTAAACCAGATTTACCAGTTTTCACTGGTTGGTATTTGAAGTGGCGTAGGCTAAGTTCTATTTCTGCAACCATCGATAATTTTATTTTTATTTTTTTATGCACTTTTTAAAAGGGCGATAGATCTTTATTGGATGCGAGGTTATTTGCCCTTGTGGGTGATTTAATGATTTGTTATGGAAAATAAGAATTAGAATATGTTATAGAAATGAAGAATTAAAATGCCCATGTTATAGATAATAATTAAAACATGTTATGGAAATTAAGAATTAAAACGATATGTTATAGAAATTAAGACTTAAAATACGGTATAGAAATTAAGAATTAATATATGTTATAGAAATTAAGAATTAAAATATGTTACAGAAATTAAGAATTACAATATATTATAGAAATTAATAATTAAAATATATTATAGACATTAATATTTAAAATATGTTATGGAAATTAAGACTTAAAATACGTTATAGAAATTAAGAATTAAAATACGTTATAGAAATTAAGAATTAAAATATATTATAGAAATTAATAATTAAAATATATTATAGAAATTAATATTTAAAATATGTCATAGAAATTAAGAATTAAAATATGACATAGATATTAAATTATACATTTTGTTGATCCACGATTAAGAACAAAGCATTGCCGAGTTAATTGGGATGAGTTGGGCTCATTTGCATAGAAGAACGGAAGTAGCATTGAGAGGTGTTATAAATAAGAATTAGTTGATATTTTAAACAAAGATCAGTCTTAAGTTGGCATAGCGCTGGCACCAGGTTATATAGTATATAATGAAAGATATACGCAAGAGATTTATAAGAAATCAATTAAGAAATACTCACAGTAACAGGAGCCTTGAGATGAGAAACAAGTCCACAATTATGTATGGGTACGAATATACTGAAAGGGGGAGTCGAGTATATTCCCGAAAGGTCTCTGTTTAGATTTATTTTTGAATATATTTGTACCCATACACAGCAGTTTGTTTCTCCAAGAAATCAGTGTTAAATGTAGAGCTTTAGTAAATAAAATCCCAGGCCTTCGAGTGTTTGCCTAATACTTGAAGCCTCCATTAAAACCTTTTTGATTTGTTCTTCTTTTAATGTGTTTAGGGAAATAGGGAGCAGAGTCAGCGTCATAAGTGCAGGCAATGTCCTTGCTTGCCTTGAAGATCAGAGGTAAATTAGCTTTGGCAGATATAACTCCTACGAATTTATATCTGGAGTAAAATTTTGGCCCACGAAAAAAAAAAAAATAGAAAAATAGACTCCAATGTAAATGCTATTATATTCCACATTCGAAGATAGCTTTATATGTATGTAAATTTTCGATTGTGTAAAGATTTATGCGAACTGCTAAGTAAAGGACTATAAGTCCTTGCAGTACCCCATCGTTTCTCTTTCCTTCGTGACATTGCTTTTATTCATATATTCATCACGTTCCGTATTTTCGTGATTCAGATATATATATATATATATATATATATATATATATATATATATATATATATATATATATATATATATATATACATACATACATACATACACACTCTAGCTGTGACTATGTTTGGCGATGCAGGCGCGGCCTCAACCGTAAATAGGCAACTTCCATTGCCCTGAGCAAAGCAATTCGGGCGAGGGCGGGAGGTAACCTCCCGGGTATCTGCCAAGAACGCCAGAGGGCAAAGGTATTTGCAGGGTACCTTCCGCCAACGCGGCGTCTCCTGAATGACATTCCGCGGATTCGTGAGATTTTCGTCTGCTGCGGATGTTTTCGTGAGGGCCGCGTGGATTCTCTTTTTTTTTTATTATTATTTTGTTATAATTTTTTTTCGTTGTTTATTTTCATGTATTGTGATTTTTTATTGTTTTTTTCCGCTAAGTGGATTTCAGTTTGCTTACCTTGACTTATTTAGCGAGTTTATGATACGTTATATATATATATATATATATATATATATATATATATATATATATATATATATATATATATATATATATATATATTTGTGTGCATGTATAGCTAGATAGATAGACAGATAGATCGAAAGTTAAATAAGTAGATAGGGCCAGCTGAAATTATTTGTATTTCCTGTGAATTTTATGATCTATTATATTTCCCGTTTTTTTTTTACAGATTTAAATTTCCCCTGACCCATTCGTCAACAGTATTATATATTTTGAAATTATTTTTCCATGAACGGCCATCGGAGATTTATTTGCATTATTTTTTTTATTGCTGTTTGATGGAAAATATTAATAATCTGATGAAATTTTGATTTCATCTGCTGTGAATAGTGGGCTAAAGAGAGAGAGAGAGGTGAATTGGCAAATATACCATTGCTTGTTTTAAATTCATTGCGAAAAATTGATGGACTAGAATTCTATTCTCTCTCTCTCTCTCTCTCTCTCTCTCTCTCTCTCTCAATTTTAACTTTATTCTCTCTTTGATATGAATACAGTCACTCTGTTCCCTGTTTCTTAATGCTTGCGTAATTATGCCCCCTCTCTCTCTCTCTCTCTCTCTCTCTCTCTCTCTCTCTCTCTCTCTCTCTCTCTCTCTCTCTCTCAACCCGGGAGCGAGAACGGGTCACGGCAGCGTGAGAATTCCATAGAAAGGTCGAAAGACCAAGGCGGGGTTGTACGAAATCCCGGGGGTTCCCCGGGATACCACAGGGTTTTGATGCTCATGCCCATCAATGCCCATGAAAGGCATCTCTCTCTCTCTCTCTCTCTCTCTCTCTCTCTCTCTCTCTCTCTCTCTCTCTCTCTCTCTCTCTCTCAGTTTTAACTTTATTCTCTCTTATATATGAACACAGTCGCTCTGTTACCCCTGTTCCTTAATGATTGCGTAATTATGCCCTCTCTCTCTCTCTCTCTCTCTCTCTCTCTCTCTCTCTCTCTCTCTCTCTCTCTCTCTCTCTCTCTCTCTCTCTCTCTCTCTCTCCCGAGGCGTTGTTTGAACGCAAACAGGCGGGCGCACGTATCTAAATAAACCTCAGACAATTGGTGGCCTACATAGTGACCTACTTTTTCTAGACCTTGACTAACAAAAGCAAACTCGAGACCCATCGAAGTAAATAAAAACTGTTAATTGTTTACTTTGTCTTTTATTTAATTATACATCCCCGTAGGGGTATAGTGCTGCCTGTGCACTTCACGTGGTGCACTGTAGGCATTATGAAAGTTCTTTGCAGCGTCCCCTCGGCCCCTAGCTGCAAGACCTTTCGTTCCTTTTACTGTACCTCCGTTCATATTCTCTTTCTTCCATGACTGTCCACCCTCTCTAACAGGTGTTTCACTGCGCAACTGCGAGGTTTTTCCCTCTGTTACGCCTTGCAGACCTTCTCACATAAGTTTCCCTTTCAGTGCTGAATGACCTCGTATGTCCCAGCGCTTGGCCTTTGGCCTAAATTCTTGTGTGTATTCCGTTCTTTATTTATTTATTGTTTAACGATGTTAGCTATATTATTTAGTAGTGGTAGTAATTACCCACCTCCTCCAGAGAGAGAGAGAGAGAGAGAGAGAGAGAGAAGAGAGAGAGAGAGAGGCATAATATACGCTGTGACTTAGAAAATGTGTGTGTGTGAGAGAGAGAAAGAGAGAGAGGGCGACAGAGCTATTGTAATTGAGAGAGAGAGAGAGAGAAAGAGAGAGAGAGAGAGATTAGCAGCCTCTCTTGTCCGTGCAAATTGGAAATCCCGAGATTACACAACTCTGTGATTCACAGATAAGCTTCGGAACTTTAATGTCTACTTATGTTTTCCCTGACCTTCCATCTTTCTCTTATTTCTTTGGGTTTTAGGAACACTGAAATTTGCCCATTCCCCCAGTTCTATTTCAGTCCCTGAAGGAGGTGACTACTGAAACTTGTGACCCCATTAACACCCCACCCCCTTTGTTTACTTGCTACCTCGGTAGATGGAAGTCGCGATCGTTTCTCTTGCCTGCAAATGGCAACGGGACCGTATCGATTAACACCATAGTCTGTGGGTTGGGGAGATAGCGGTTAATGTTAGATCTCTCTCTCTCTCTCTCTCTCTCTCTCTCTCTCTCTCTCTCTCTCTCTCTCTCTCTCTCCCCCGTGGTACCGTGTGGTATTGTTGCTTTTGATTCTCTCTCTCTCTGTGGTACCGTGTGCTTTTTGCTACTTTTGATCTCTCTCTCTCTCTCTCTCTCTCTCTCTCTCTCTCTCTCTCTCTCTCTCTCTCTCTGTGGTACCGTGTGCTTTTTGCTACTTTTGATCTCTCTCTCTCTCTCTCTCTCTCTCTCTCTCTCTCTCTCTCTCTCTCTGTACCGTGTGCTTTTGCTACTTTTTCTCTCTCTCTCTCTCTCTCTCTCTCTCTCTCTCTCTCTCTCTCTCTCTCTCTCTCTGTGTGTGTGTGTGGTGCCGTGTGCTTTTTGCTACTTTTGATCTCTCTCTCTCTCTCATAATTTAATTTTGCTCTCTCTCTCTCTCTCTCTCTCTCTCTCTCTCTCTCTCTCTCTCTCTCTCTGTATTGTCATCATTGGATCTTTTATATTTTTATTGAATGAACTTGACTACTTCGTCGTTTTTGTCCAGAGCTTAATTCAAGATGTAAGTGAAGACAGCCCCTCCTCCTCCTCCTCCTCCTCCTCCTCCTCCTCCTCCTCCTCCTCCTCCTCCTCCTCCTCCTCCTCCTCCTCCTCCTCCTCCTCCTCCTCCTCCTAGTCTAGAATGGCGCCCAGAAGCGCTGTGGGACGTGACTTTCGAAATATTGCTGCTCTTTCCTCAGTTTTATCAGCTGACGGAATATATTCCGATTTTTCCTTGTTAGTAATTTGTACGCGAGCGGAACTACGAAGTAAATTCAAGGACATATTTTGTGGTAAAGCACTGTATGTGGAATAGGAACAGTCCTTCTGGATAGTAACGAAAGGTTGCGTGGACTGGCGAAATCATTTAGATTTTATCTTTAGTAGGGGGAAATTTACATGTATAGCAAGAGTCCACCTAGTTTTGCAGTGAAGCCCCGCCCACTACACGCCAGTGAAAAGAACCACAGATTAACCAACTTTTCGAAACCATTGCCAACCAATCAGCTTCAAGGAATGGTCGTGACGTAATCAGTGGGCGGGGCTGAGCTGCAAAGCACGGTGGACTTTGCTATAGTAATAGTTTTATTTACGACATGAATTTTGTTCAAAGTCACGAAGCAATGGAAGTTGTCGGTTCAAAAGGTGATGATGGAGAGGGTAGAATGTGTAGGTTGAATGTCAGTAAAGAAAAAGGAGCATCGGTAACCGGAAGCACAACCGGACCTTTACCAGGGAATTATCGAACCAAGACAGTGACGTTTGGTGTTGAATATCCGCCATAAGGAATTTAGGTAAACTGTATTTTGAAACAGATCAGCATAGAAAAGGAGTTAGCATATCTCTGAGGAGGGTTTATGAATTAGGTTATTGAGGGGCAGCGAAAGAGGTTGATATCAAGACAGGTTTTGGCTTAATAAATATGAGAAATTTCGAAAGGGATTGAGTATTTTTTGTAAATTTTTGTCTCGTTAACCGTAAGTGAATAATATATATCTTTAACTACAGCTTACACGATTTACTGTAAATTGAAACATTATTATATTTTCAATTATTAAAGCCTTCACATTACGACAGATTTCAAATCTCTCTCTCTCTCTCTCTCTCTCTCTCTCTCTCTCTCTCTCTCTCTCATGCACACACACACACATATGTAAATATTCTGTTCCATCATATCTATTTAGTTATCACCTCTTATAGTTCCTCGCTGGGTGAGCGGCTTCGTTCTCAACTACCACTCCGTTGGTCGTGAGTTCAATCTCCGAGCGGCCAGTGAAGAAATAAGAGGAATTTGTTTCTGGTGATAGAAATTCATTTCTCGCTATAATGTGGTTCGATTCCACAATAAGCTGTAGGTCCCTTTGCTAGGTAACCAATTGGTTCTTAGCCACGTAAAAATAAATCTAATCCTTCAGGCCAGCCCTAGGAGAGCTGGTAATCAGCTCAGTGGTCTGGTTAAACTAAGATATACTTACTTTTTTTTATCACCTCTTACTATAACTCTCTCTCTCTCTCTCTCTCTCTCTCTCTCTCTCTCTCTCTCTCTCTCTCTCTCTCTCTCTCTCTCTCTCTACACACACACACACACATATGTATATATTCTATTCCATCATATCTATTTAGTTATCACCTCTTACTATAACTCTCTCTCTCTCTCTCTCTCTCTCTCTCTCTCTCTCTCTCTCTCTCTCTCTCTCTCTCTCTCTCTCTCTCTCTCTCTCTCTGCAGGCTGATTTATATATGTATATAACATACATATATATATATATATATATATATATATATATATATATATATATATATATATATATATATATATTAATATATATATATATATATTTGTGTGTGTGTGTGTGTCATGTATGTTGAGAGAGAGAAAAAGAGAGAGAGAGAGAGAGAGAGAAAGAAGAGAGAGAGTTGATGACCTACAAAAATTCGTATGGTTTTTTATTTTTATAGTACCACTTTGGCCTCAGCCACTCCATCTAATCTCCTGCTAAGTACTTTGGACTGCCTTATCCTACGTGAGAGATTAGCCTCTGCCAAGATAAGATGTTTGGAACTGGGTGATTGAGATCGAGTTGAATGCCTTACAGTACATTCTTAGTCACGTCTCTTATATCAGGAAGAAATTCCTTTCTTGTTTTATGTATATATATATATATATATATATATATATATATATATATATATATATATATATATATATATATATATATATATATATATAATGTTGGCCACAATTGTCGTTTAATATCCAGTCCTATCTACCTCAGTAATAACATCGAAGGGGAACTGTAATTAAGAAGTGGTTCGTCACCTGATGGATTCGAACCACCGGTAACAACCACCACCGACTTCAGTGATTTATACTCTTACCACTCGGTTTTATCAACAGATAAAATTTATGTAAATATATATATATATATATATATATATATATATATATATTAATTTATATTTATTTATTTATACAACTTGTCCTCGTCGTTGCCGTCATTGTATGACGTTGAAGGCATTTGGAAAAATGATCTGTTTATCGTGAGTGCATTTTGGTGACGTATCGACTCGATGCTTATTCCTTTTTATAGCCAGCTGAAAGCAAAATATTTTTGTATGGTTTTTTTTATTTTTATATTTTCTGTGTGATATCTTGTGTATACGGTAGTTCAGTATAGCTTGCGCAGTCATTCTCTCTCTCTCTCTCTCTCTCTCTCTCTCTCTCTCTCTCTCTCTCTCTCTCTCTCATGATGATCTTTTCTTCCGATCTGCTTCCTCTGCTGAGTCAGGAGTATTTATGGAAATTATTCCTCCGGTGCGTCCATTGTCATTGGTTTTCCCCGAAGGGGGTTCTCTCTCTCTCTCTCTCTCTCTCTCTCTCTCTCTCTCTCCAAGTTTTATGGTAGTATTAAATGGACACCCATTTTGGATGGAACATCTCTCTCTCTCTCTCTCTCTCTCTCTCTCTCTCTCTCTCTCTCTCTCTCTCTCTCTCTCTCTCACACACACACACACACACAGCTTTACGGTATTATTTAATAAGGACACCCGTTTTGGACTGAACCTCTCTCTCTCTCTCTCTCTCTCTCTCTCTCTCTCTCTCTCTCTCTCTCTCTCTCTCTCTCTCTCTCTCTCTCAGTTTTACCGTAGTATTCAATATGGACACCCGTTCTAGATTGAGTCTCTCTCTCTCTCTCTCTCTCTCTCTCTCTCTCTCTCTCTCTCTCTCTCTCTCTCTCTCTCTCTCTCTCTCAGTTTTATTATAGTATTTATATGGAAACCCATTTTGGACTGAACCTCTCTCTCTCTCTCTCTCTCTCTCTCTCTCTCTCTCTCTCATTGTGTGTGTGAATGAGTGTCACGGCGTTTGCGCACTTTGTATTCTAATGCAGATGTTAGTTGTTGAGTCACTTGGAAGTAGGTCGAAAAAACAATCGAGAATCGTCACGGCATTTTGTTTCGAATTTATCTTAACCAGTTTTCATTTTACCTTTTCTTTCAGATCGTTCCTCCAGCGTAGCTTTACGCATAGTGAGAAAATACCCTTGTCGAGTTGTTCACACTAGCTTGTAGAATGATACTAACAAATTCGTCCTTCCTTGAAATCTTTAGCTGGGAATCCAAAGGGAATTCAGCCTGCACAGAGAGACAAGTTACAGAAAAGACGATGAATAAGTAGTTATAAGGGAATAGGATACAAAACTGACAGCCTGAAATTCAGAAGACATCAGCAGAAGAGAGCAGGGATCAATTTCCTCCTCGCTTAAATATTTGGTTATCAGAAGATTCCACGACTGCACTAGGCAAACGATTCCACATTTTCAGTTGTAGCCAAGGTAAAACTCCAAGCAAACAGCGTATTGAATTGCACTGAATTGAATATAGAATTTAGGCCAAAGGCCGAGCACTGGGACCTATGAGGTCATTCAGCGCTGAAACGGAAATTGACAGTAAAAGATGTGAAAGGTGTAACAGGAAAACCTCGCAGTTGCACTATGAATCAGTTGTTAGGAGAGGGTGAATAGCAAGATGGAAGAAAGAGAATATGAACGGAGGTGCAGTAAAATAAATGAAAGGGGTTGCAGCTAGGGGCCTAAGGAAGGGACATTGCAAAGAACCTTTAGCAATGCCTACAGTGCACCCTGTGAGGTGCACTGACGGCACTACTTACGGGGAAGAGTAGTATTAAACCTGATGCTAGAGAACGACGCACTGTTTGCGGTATAACTGATAGTTGCTTATATTGTCTTATTGTTTTTTTTTTCTGAGATTTTATTTACCCGTTTACGAAAATCAGTCAGTCGTCGAATTCATTCTTCGACCGTCGACGTTCCCGTTGGGGAATCTCTCAACCTTAAAAACAGGTCACGCTCACGAAAAGGAAGATCAGCCAGGTGTCAAATATTATTATTATTATTATTATTATTATTATTATTATTATTATTATTATTATTATTACTGAAAGAAGGTGACGCTGTAGCGAGGCTATAATATCGAGAATTAAAAGCTACACTAGTTTTATAAATATTTATGTACAGAGTTAAAAACGATGCACAAATATTTTTAACGCCAGTGTGGCTTATTATTATTATTATTATTATTATTATTATTATTATTATTATTATTATTATTATTATTATTATTATTATTATTATTCAGAAGATGAACCCTATTCATATTGTACAAGCCACCACAGGGGCCATTGACTTGAAGAAATTCAAGCTTCCAAAGTATGTTACGGTGCTCAGTTGGAGGAAGTAACAGGATGTATTAGGAAATACAGAAAGAAGAGATCATTTATTAGAGGATAAAGACTAAAAGAACAAATTAATAAATAGATAAAAATTTAATAATTAAAATTAATATCTACATCTGTGTTCTCCCCTTCGAAAGCTCTGGCCTGAAGGCCTGTATAACATCATAGTTTCTATTTTCTTGTATTGAATTGAATTGAATGTAGAATTTAGGCCAGAGGCCAAGCACTGGGACCAATGAGGTCATTCAGCGCTGAAACGGAAACTGACAGTAAAAAGGTTTGAAAGGTTTAACAGGAGGAAAACCTCAAAGCAGTTGCACTATGAATCAATTGCTAGGAGAGGGTGGAGAGTAAGACGGAAGAAAGAGAATATGAAAGGAGGTACAGTAAAAGGAACGAAAGGGGTTGCAGCTAGGGGCCGAAGGCAGCACGCTGCAAAGACCCTTGAGTAATGCTTACAGTGCACCGCATGAAGTGCATTGACGACACTACCCCCCTACGGGGTATCTAATTTTAGTCCTTCATTGAGGAACCATTCATTTGGGCCAATTTGGTGACTGGCTCAAGACATAATTCGGGCTCTTGTAGCGTTAGGTATTTTCAAATTGGCAGTTCATTCCAAAACTTCCCAAAAATGGTTCAGTTGCAGTTTTTATAAAAAAAAAATAAAAGGATATTTTATTATATGACTTTAAGGGAAGTATACCTTTTCCGAAAATCTTCATTTGGTATGTCGACCGATTTTTTTTTTTTTTATTTCTGTTCTATTATGGCCATACTAAGGGGCTGTGGGATTCATCCCACACCAATTTTATGATTGTTATAACCATTAAAACCTTCTGTACTCTCATATTTCCCTTTCAGCACCAGATGACCTCATAGGTCCTAGCGCTGTATGTTAGAATTCTGAAATAACATTTTTCGCTTTCAAGACTCGCCATGTCATCATATTTAGGGAGTATATATGTTACTTTTTGTTAAAGAGATTGCTTTCCTTGGCATAAGCACAGGTAACGCACAGATTAATGATAGGAGAAGTTGAGAATGCTCGACCCTGAAATATGATAAGTAAAAAATGCGCCTTAGTTTCTTAGGCGCAATCGAGCTTTCTGTACAGCGTATAATGCTGTATGAAACTCTCAGCCGCGGCCCTTGAAACTCTCAGCCGGCCGTGGTGCCCTGTGTTGTTGCGTTGCCAGACGCACGATCATGGCTAAATTTAACCTTGAATAAAATAAAAACTACTAAGGCTAGATGACTGCAATTTGGTATGGTTTGAAGACTGGAGGGTGAATGATCAAGATACCAATTTGCAGCCCTCTAGCCTCAGTAGGTTTTAAGATCTGAGGGCGAACAGAAAAAGCCGGAACATTAGTTGTCTTTTACAGAAAACTAAAAAGGTATCTCAAAAATGTACCTTGCAGATGTGTGGATTATCCAATTCAGCTTTATAAGACTCGATAATAATCTAGCACATACGACGAAAGGATAACACAAACGTGTCTGTTGGTGCGGAGAAGAGATAATTGTTTTTTTTTTTTACGCGCGTGAGAGAGCGTCGAGAAATGAGTTATACGCTTTCGAAAGTGAGGGGGGAGTTGAAACGTCTCGATTGCAACATGCTTTCCATTTGATGCTTTCGTTAGCGGGAGATGCATGCTTTTGAAGGGGAAGTAATGTAAGGTTTTGGAGAAGGAAAATTAAGTTTGGTGGCGTAATGGAGAGAGAGAGAGTAATGCAGTATATCTGGAAAAGAAAATTAATTCAGGTGGTAATATGGAGAGAGAGAGAGAGAGAATGTAGCGTATCTAGAAAAGAAAATTAATTCAAGTGGTAATATGGAGAGAGAGAGAGAGAGATGTGTAGCTTATCTGAAAAGAGAAAATTAATTCAGGTGGTAATACGGAGAGAGAGAGAGAGAGAAAGTAATGTAGTATATCTGGAAAAGAAAATGAACTCAGGTGGTAATAGAGAGAGAGAGAGAGAGAGAGAGAGAGAGAGAGAGAGCTAGAGATTGTAGTCCCCCTGACGGATAGGAATTCCTGTCGAACGGTTGCTGAACCCTATACAGTCAGACCTATTGTTTAGGGGAGGTGACCGAGACTCGCGTGATTGGCCAAGCCAAGCGTTAATGAACTCCCTTTCTCAAGTGGAAACGAATCCTCCTTTTAAAACCCGGACGAATCTGCCTTTTAAGGGGGACGAATTGGTCTTTCAAAAGGTGGACGATTCGGGCTTTTGAAAGGCGGACGAATCCGACCTCATGGGAGAACGAATCCGGCTTTTAAAAGGCGGACCAATCCGACTTCAAGGGAGAACGAATCGGTCTTTCAAAAGGCACACGAATCAGGCTTTAAGGGAGAACGAATCGGGCTTTTGAAAAGGTGGACGGATCGGAATTCAAGGGAGAACGAATCGGGTTTTTAAAAGGCGGACGAATCAGGCTTTAAGGGAGAATGATTCGGGCTTTTAAAAGGCGGGCGATTCGGCCTTTTTAAATGGCGGAAGAATCGCCCTTTTAAAGGGCAGACGAATCGGGCCTCAACGGGGGCGATGACTCAGACTTTAAAAGCGGACGAATCGGGCTTTTAAAAGGCGGACGAATCGGGGAATCGGGCTTTTGAAAGGCGGACGAATCAGGCTTTTAAAAGGCGGACGAATCGGGGAATCGGGCTTTTGAAAGGCGGACGAATCAGGCTTTTAAAAGGCGAACGTATCTGGCTTTTGAAAGGCGGGCGAATCAGGCTTTTAAAAGGCGGACGTATCTGGCTTTTGAAAGGCGAACGAATCAGGCTTTTAAAAGGCGGACGAATCAGGCTTCTAAAAGGCGGACGTATCTGGCTTTTGAAAGGCGGACGAATCAGGTTTTTAAAAGGCGGACGTATCTGGCTTTTGAAAGGCGGAGGATTCAGGCTTTTAAAAGGCGGACGAACCGGGCTTGTGAAAGGCGGCAGGTGAAATGACAAATGAAGGTAACAGGAAATCTAGAGATTTCTCAGAGACTGTCTAATAGGTGGAACTTGATGTCAGATTTCTTTTACTGATAAAGATGGGCCCGTCCACTTTGACAAGGGTGGTTCAGTACCGTTTGATAGAGGCGGTCCAGTGTAGTTTGACAAAGATGGTCAAGTCCCTCCTGATAGATTTGATCTAGTGCAGTTTGACACAGGTGGTTCAGTTGCCTTTGATAGAGGCGGTCCAGTCCAGTTTGCCAAAGGCGGTTCAGTCCTGTTTGATAGAGGTGGTCCAGTGTCGTTTGACAAAGGTGGTTCAGTCCCTGTAGATAGAGGTGGTCCAGTGTAGTTTGACAAAGGTGGTTCAGTCTTGCTTGATAGAGGTGTTCCAGAGCAGTTTGACACAGGTGGTTCAGTTTCCTGTGATAGAGGCGGTCCAGTCCAGTTTGCCAAAGGCGGTTCAGCTCTGCTTGATAAAGGTGTTCCAATGCAGTTTGACAAAGGTGGTTCAGTCTCCCTTGACAGAGGTGGTCCAGTCCGGTTTGATAAAATTGATCCAGTTCTATTGTAAGAAATTGGGACTTTCCTGTTTGATAAAGGTGAGATACTGGTTTGGGTCCACTTGATAAAGGCGATTTAGTCCCGTTTGATGAAGGCCCTATTTCAAAATCGTTTTATTGCGCATTAGATAGGTATAATCAATTGTAATTTAATGTAATTAATCCCACCGTAAAATACATTATTAAACCTTTTAAGTAATTCCTATGAAGAAATCATTTACTCTCTCTCTCTCTCTCTCTCTCTCAACCACTTCTAATATGATCGAGTTTACCGAAGCCCTTTTGTCTTCCAGATTTTCCATTTCGGTTTCCAATTCTGGTCCTTTTGTCCCCCTTCCACACGGGCGAGTTTCCCAGGTACTCGCGTCCATTATTTTTCCCCTGGTCTTGAGATGTGATCTCTAACTAGCCTTGATGCTCGTCTCTTGGAGTCTGTCGGTCGATCTCTGTCCGTCTGTCTGTGGTGATATTGCTCAGTAGTATATTTTCAGGCATTTACTTAACTTTATATATATGCATATATCTATACGTACATACATATATAATATATATGTTTGTATGTATACATATATATATAATTATATATATGTGTGTTTATATATATATATATATATATATATATATATATATATATATATATATATATATAATATATATATATGTATATATATAAATTGTTGTTAATATTATTATTTTAGAGATCAAGTAGGCGAACAAGTAGAATACATGAAATTATCTAACAATAATTAGTAATATATATTTGTTTGTGGATATTTGATGTACCTGAAATTATAGAAAACTAATTTATGAAAACTGGGCCATAAAGTCAAGTACTGGGACATTTTATTCATCCATTCATTGCTTAAAGTGAAAAGAGGGGGTTAGAGTGGTTGGACAGCAACGGGGAAGAAAGGAAGTGGGAACGGAGGTCAAGTAAAAGGTTAAAAAGTGAGTTCAGCTAGGGGCCGAAGGGACGCTGCAAACAACCTTGAGTAATGCCTGCAGTGCACCACATGAGCTGCACTGACGGCACAAACCCCCTTCGGAATTCTAGGATACAATCAAAGTGTGGATTTTGACTGACTTCATTTTTTCCCCCTCGAAGGGTTGGCCTTATGCCATCTAATTGTAGATGACAACTAATTATAGCTGAATTCTTATCTATTGTTGTTCTGGTAACCGTTATTTTTTACATATATCAGGTCTGGTCTAGTTGAATGTCCAGTTCGAGTAGGTTGATAAGATTTTTATTTTTAATTTTTTTTTTTATTAAATTTATGTTTTTATTTATATTTTTTATTTAGCTAACTCGCTGTCCTTACCTCCCAAATACCTCTACTTTGGTAGACTTGCAGCAACAAGAAAGTTAGGAATCCGCTATCATAATCTTGTGCAGATCGACAGGACAAACCAAGCAAAGAGTTGTAACGAAAAAGTCAACCAACCTTCTGATGACTCCTGAGATAAATATATTATTATGTAAGCACTGGACTTAGGTGGTAGGTTTTTAGCTTTAGGACGCTTACAGCTTTATAAGCAGGACTCCGAAGTGAGAGCCTAGATTACGTCATTTATCTAGTGTGACAAGACAGAAAGTAGGAAAGAACTGGGGGCCGGAAATACGCATCTGTTGAAAGCTTTACAGGAAAGTGCAGTTTATGAATGCATGTCAGCTGTTGTCAACTGTCAGTGGAGTGAATATGAGATCTCGTATTCCCCCTGGTGTCTTGTGAGGCAACGCAAAGGATTTCCTTACTCAGTCGGAAGTCTTTTCAGGTCTCTCTCTCTCTCCTCTCTATCTCTTCCTCTCTCTCTCTACTCTCTAATTCTCTCTCTCTCTCTCTCATTTATTCTTCCTTAAATCCCTTATGTACTGCGCTGCATTTTCTCTTTTCCTCATCTCTCTCTCTCTCTCTCTCTCTCTCTCTTTATTCTTCCTAAATCCTCCTTTACCTGCTGCACTGATTTTCATCTCTCTCTCTCTCATCTCCTCTCTCTCTCTCTCTCTCTGACTGCACTGATTTTCTCCTCTCTCTCTCTCTCTCTCTCTCTCTCTCTCTCTCTCTCTCTCTCTCTCTCTCTCTCTCGCGAATGAAAGACGAGAGGCTCTCGAGGAAGACGACCCCTTGCAGCCTCGACAGGTATTTCACACCTGTGCTACCGTGGAGGTTAACCTCCCGGATGCTGCCAGGTAAGTCTATCCTCAGACAGGTGGTTTCGGTGGTCTCTCTCACGTGGTTTGGCTGATTTTTTTTTCTTTTTTCCATTTTTGAATTTTTTCCCTATTTTATTGTTTTCCATTGTTCCTTTTTTCCATTTATGTTTTCCATTTTTTCCCTTTTTTCCTGTTTATTTTTCAATTTCCTTGTTTCCCATTTATTTTTTCCATTTTTCTTTTTCTTTTTTTTTTATTTTTTCCTTTTTTTCCTTTTATTCTTTCCATTTTTCCATTTTTCATTTTTTCCATTATTCTTTTTTACCGGTTTTGATTTGTGTTCAGATTTTATAATGTATTGTATCATTATAAATTTTGTTTTTCAAGTTAACCATTGTTAGAATTACGCAACATTATATAATAAGATAATAAAGAGGGTGACAGATTTTATAATGCGGTGTGTTTATTATTGTAATTTTCACTTTCAACTCAACCTTGCTAGGAGTATAAAGCATTAAATGATATGGGTGATAAAGAAGGTGACATGAATCACGATATTAACACTTAAGAAGAAAACCTCACTTTCAAACAAACCTCATTAAAAAAGAATGGCGTCTGGATGGCATTGAGTTTATATTGCAGTTTCTCAATCTCTCGAATGAGTTTCTCCGTAGCAATCAGGTAAATTAAATAGGAGGCGTTCCTCTCGCCACAAAAAAAAAAAAAAACATTTCTGAGTTATAAGCCATCAAAGTTTTGGAAATTTAACCCGCTCTAATTTCTTTATTTTTCAAGATACAAAGTTGAATTTTGCATGAAATGAAGTATTTGCGATCAGGAATAGAATAGTATGTATAAAAAAATTATAGTTCAACCCTACCCCTTTTTTTGGGGGGAAAAGGGGGGGGATTATTTTAAAGCTGATCAGGCGAAAAACGCCATTTTCAAAAGCTGGCCGCCTGATATCAGCTGTCCAAACTTCAAAGTTCATTTATTCCTTACGTTTCGGCAGTTATCTCTACCATTTACAAAAGGCTTATCGGTGAAGAAACACAGAGTGACGTCAGTGTGAGATATACAGTATTACAATATAAAACGAAAACTTTTGAGAACCTACTCGATTCTTCTTATCAATCAGATTGATAAGGATTATCGAAACAGGTTCTTGAGAACCCATGTTTTGAATTATATATATATATATATATATATATATATATATATATATATATATATATATATATATGTATATATATATATATATATATATATATATATATATATATATATATATATATATATATATATATATATATTGAACACTGACATAGTTGTGGATTTCTTCACCATTTTAGTGACTCGTGCGATTATGAGATCTCTGTAAAATAATAATTATTAAGCATTGTTATCAGACAGTATTATTACCACGTTTAGAATTCTCTCAAACCACTGAACAGGAATCCCTGTGGATTTACAGCAACCCGTTTGCGTGCTTGCAAATACCAGAGGTGCTTTTAAGGTTCGTCCTCGGAAGATGATCGGGAGATGAAGCCTCATAGATCCAGTTGAGTGGGCCTGTCTGATCCTAAATGGTTCCATCTGCATCTCTCTCTCTCTCTCTCTCTCTCTCTCTCTCTCTTGGATGGTCTAATAAGTCTTTGAGACATCACCAATCCTTGTAACTCCTTGTAATTTCTCTCTCTCTCTCTCTCTCTCTCTCTCTCTCTCTCTCTCTCTCTCTCTCTCTCTCTCTCTCTCTCTCTCTGATGGATTAATAAGTCTTTGAGACATCCTAATCCTTGTAATTCTCTCTCTCTCTCTCTCTCTCTCTCTCTCTCTCTCTCTCTCTCTCTCTCTCTCTCTCTCTATCAAGTATATTGCATGCATTCATGCACGTGAGAGATGAATGGATATACTTTGTCCCAGGAGGTAAAAGTGTATATATCAAATATAAGGAGCCCATAAAAACGCCAAAATGTGGAAAATAAAGGCTATATTTCAGAGACCAAACTGTCTCTCTCCTCAGGCAATAAAGAATGAGAAAAAGCTACAGAAAGAGTGGTATTTATACCAGAGGTCCATAGGTCAGCCAAATTTACGTCACTCCAGTTGACAATTCACTCATTAATATTCTTATATATATATATATATATATATATATATATATATATATATATATATATATATATATATATATATATATATATATATATATATATATATATACCCTCTCATAATGATGTGTATAAATGAGAGAGAGAGAGAGAGAGAGGAGAGAGAGAGAGAGAGAGAGAGAGAGAGAGAGAGAGAGTCATGTTTACGATCACCTGAGTGCATCTTCCGGCTTAGAGAGAACATTGCTTGAGCAACCAAACGTAACATTCTGTAATCCGTCAATTTACTTACTGTTTTGACAACGGGACATTAGTACGAGTGTACAAACACGCTTGGCAATCCGGAAAACTGACTACCCGACTCGCAACCGGCGGAAACGTGTCTCCAGCGACGTGTCGTGTCTTATTTCCCCGGATAATGTCTCATGTGGTCATACGAAGGAATGTCTGGAATAAGCGTCAAATATCTCGCGCCCGTTAACGCATAAATGGGCGTTTGTTGACGGTGTTCCTTGCGTCAGATAAATAGGATTAGTTCGTTCTGCTAGTAAGTTGGCCATTCTATGGTACAACGATAGTGATGATGATTATTATTATTATTATATTATTATTATTATTATTATTATTATTATTATTGTTATTATTATTATTATTATTATTATTATTATTAATCCACAGTTGTCTTAGTAAATTGTATTGCAGCTTATTGGTGCAATTGTGGATTTTTCATTTGCAACAATTTAATCACGATGTTGTAAATTTATTATTATTATTATTATTATTATTATTATTATTATTATTATTATTATTATTATTAAAAATACACATATAATTGTGGATTTTTAATTTCCAACAGTTTAATCACGATTACATTATTATTATTATTATTATTATTATTATTATTATTAAATATACACATTTGTATCAATAAAATGTATTATAGTTTATTGGTATTATTGTGGATTTCTAATTTCCAACAGTTTAATCACGACATTTATTATTATTATTATTATTATTATTATTATTATTATTATTATTATCTGTGAGTTTTTCTTCTTCCCAGTTGACGACCATCTCCCATCTACGCGACGTTCCATTTCCTGAATCAAACGTCATTTTTATATCTATTTCCTACATGTACTCTTTTCGATTTAGTCTCTTTGTGGCGAAAGACAAAAGCCATTCTCTCCTCCTCCCGCAGACGGCCACGTGAAACACGCCCTTCAAACTGTTTTCGTCCTTATTCCCCTCCAACCAGAAGGACGAGAGTCCTTCCTCCCCCTACTTCCATTTTGTCAAGATCTGCAATCTTTGAAACCTTCACTTGGACAGTCTCTTCCGTCCCATTCTGCTCTGTGCTTCATTAACTCCCTTGGTTCGTGTAAGCACTTTTATAGAGTCCTGCGTTGGTGCTTCTTTCTTCCTTGGTTCGTGTGAGCACTTTTATAGAGCCCTGCTTTGGTGCTTCTTTCTTCCTTGATTCATGTGAGCACTTTTATAGCGTCCTGCTTTGGTGCTTCTTTCTTCCTTGGTTCGTGTGAGCACTTTTATAGAGTCTTGCTTTGGTGCTTCTTTCTTCCTTGATTCGTGTGAGCACATTTATAGAGTCCTGCTTTGGTGCTTCTTTCTTCCTTGATTCGTGTGAGCACTTTTATAGAGTCTTGCTTTGGTGCTTCTTTTTTCTTCCTTGATTCCGCGTGAGCATTTATAGAGTCCTGCTTTGGTGCTTCTTTCTTTCTTGATTCGTTTGAGCACTTTTAGAGAGTCCTGCTTTGGTGCTTCTTTCTTCCTTGATTCATGTGAGCACTTTTATAGCGTCCTCCTTGGTGCTTCTTTCTGGCGTGAAGGTCCGTTCCTTGTCATGTCGATCTCAGCGTTAAAAGGAGATATTTTTGTGCAACAGTGGGCCTACTGTAGCTGTTAGGAAACCCTATTTGACCTTTGTGAAGTCCCTGTATCTCTGCTTGCGATCTGTCTTAGGCGCAAGAGCCCGTATTGTCACAAGGCTAACTTAATATCCAGCTGGTAACATTGATCTGGTAGAGCTCAAGCAAACGTTTATGGCTCGGGTGAAAACTTGATCATTAGTGGACGGAGAGTTATATAGAGGCTTTGGTAAAATGGTACAGACGGGGTAATTTATTAGGCCTCCTTCCCAGACTGTAATGGGATACATAAATACAAAAGGAATTGCGAAACTTTTAGGTAAACAGCTGATAGATGGCGTGTTGGTAAGACATTACTATGTGGCTATTTGATAAACATTCCTGTCTCATAGCTTTTGTGACCACTCTGAATGGCGGTTTCCTTCCACTTCACGCGGTGCACTGTAGGCATTGCTTAAGGTTCTTTGCAGCGTCCCTTTCATTCCTTTTACTGTACCTACGTTCATATTCTCCTTCTTCCATCTTACTTTCCTCCACCTTCTCTAACAATTGTTTCATAGTGCAACTGCGAGGTTTTCCTCCTGTTACACCTTTCAACTCTCAAATTTCCCTTTCAGCGCTGAGTGACCTCGTAGAATAGGTCCCAGCGCTTGGCCTTTGGCCTAAATTTTATATTCCATTCCATTCCTGTCATTTCCTTCTCGTTTCAAAACCTCGCAGTGATTTAATAATTCTGGCAGTAATTTCCAAGATTATCCATTTTCCCTTCCACAAATCGTTTGGTTATAGACACAGCAGTGTCGTTGGCATCCAAGATGATGAGAATCGTGAATATCGGTGCGTGGGAAATTCTCAGAATTCCCCAGCAAAAATTTCTTCATCCTTTGTTGGGGAATCCCGCTATCGAGCGCAATACCCCGGCGCGGTTTTTGAATGCGCGCCATAGCTGAGGCTGCTTGGTCGGAATTCTGTATTAAGACAGAATTTGGTATTGAAACAGACTTTGGTGTTAAGACAGAATTTTGAGTTGAGAATAATTTGGTATTAAACCAGAATTTGCTGTTAAGACAGAATTTGGTATTGAAACATAACTTTGTATTAAGACAGTATTTGGTATTGAAACATAATTTTGTATTAAGACAGTATTTGGTATTGATACAGAATTTGGTATTGTGACAGATTTTGATATTAAAACAGAATTTGCTGTTAAGACAGAATTTGGTATTAAGACGAAATTGGCATAAAAAAAGAATTTGGTATTAAGACAGAATTTGGGTTAAAACATAATTTGGTATTGAAACAGATTTGGTATTGAAACACAGTAATTTGGTATTGAAACAGATTTGGTATTGAAACTTACAGTAATTTGGTATTGAAACAGATTTGGTATTGAAACTTACAGTAATTTGGTATTGAAACAGGATTTGGTATTAAAACGGAATTTGGTGTTAAGACAGGATTTGGTATTAAAATAGAATTGGTATTGAAAGAGAATTTGGTGTTAAGACAGAATTTGGTATGGAAACAATTTGGCATTAAAATGGGCGTGGCGTGATATGTTGATGATAGCATGGTCTGTCAGTGTTTTAAATTGAGTACCATTATTGTTTTTTTATTATAAATTTACGTTGATACGTTTATTACACATGTTCAAATCGTTCCTTGATTATAGCACTTCTTCGCCCTCATGTGGTGTACTGTAAGCATTACTTAGAGTTCTTTGCAGTGTGCCTTCGGCCCCTAGCTGCAACACCTTTCGTTCTTTTTACTGTACCTCCTTTTCTAACAATTGATTCATAGTGCAACTGCTTTGAGGTTTTCCTCCTGTTACACCTCTCAAACCTTTTTCTGTATTACAGCGTTCTTTGCCATCGCTCAAAATTGCAGAGCATTGCAAAATTCGCATCGAGTAATGAGACCTCTTCCTTCTCATATCAAGTACTATTCCTCTCTCTCCTTTGCATGCCAGCAGTCTCGTCGTTAATGCGCATGCGCCTGCCTCCGATTATGCTCCCGAAGAAGAACTGTCATTTGTGACTCACTCAGTCCTCCTCGGAAATGCCTTCTCGTCCAGTCTTCTCGTCCCGGGTTCCCTTCTCGCTGGCAGTGGTGTAAGGGCTGCCTCAGTAGAGAGTGCGAGAGCGTCTTGCTTTCTGTGGTGTACCGGCTGCCTCTCGAGAGAAAGAGTGAGCAAGAGCCCGTGCTGGCAGCTACTCCAGCTGTAGAATCTGAGGACAATTTTGCAAGAAGAGAAGTTTTTTCAGCAGTAGTTTTTCTTCTTCTGGTCGAGTTGTGTTTCTCGTGATTTGGCCATATCTTTTGGAAGCGTGGTAATGTAATCTTTCATCCATTACTGTACGTCACCATTTTGGCTCTTATTTTCTTTTTTTTTTTTATTTATTTTGCCTAGATTACTTTATATTTGACTTATCTATTTATTTATTCAGTTGCTTATGTATTTATTTATATATATTTATTTATTGATGCCTTATTCTATAGTGAACACAATTACATTTGGAATAGTAACAATAGTGGTACTAATAATTTTATTTCATAAAATATAGTAATCGTTTTCAGAATTACTTTATAATGACTTGACTCTAACAAGTGAAATATGCTCGTGGTTATTACTTAAGTGTGGATGGTGGCCACGGCTTCTGAATGCGCCTACAATGTAACCTCTTCCGGGAGAAATATATATATATATATATATATATATATATATATATATATATATATATATATATATATATATAATAATATATGTGTGTGTGGTTATATATATATATATATATATATATATATATATATATATATATATATATATATATATATATATATATATATATATATATATATACTCACATTGAAATGTTGCGCGGTAGCATATTATACGGTCGAGTAGCCTACGGAAAAAGTGTCATAGGAATAATGTTTCTCCGCT
This sequence comes from Macrobrachium rosenbergii, assembly GCF_040412425.1. Lineage (NCBI taxonomy): Eukaryota > Metazoa > Arthropoda > Malacostraca > Decapoda > Palaemonidae > Macrobrachium > Macrobrachium rosenbergii. Next base: position 4,693,636 of record NC_089745.1, on the reverse strand, counting down.
TCCTGAACGCTGAAAAATTGCGTGTTGTATTTTGTGGTGTCGTAAAACCGGATATTCTCTCTCTCTCTCTCTCTCTCTCTCTCTCTCTCTCTCTCTCTCTCTCTCTCTCTCTCTCTCTCCTCTCATGCACAACACAATCTATCTATCCATCCGTTTATATATATATGTATATATAGGCTATATATATATATATATATATATATATATATATATATATATATATATATATATATATATTATTAGTCATAGCCTGTTGTCTATATTTCCATCATCCTGTTTATCAGTTTCCTAAGACATTTATCAGAAATGACATTCATCATTATTCGTCCTTCCGGCTTTGGAGCAAAGAAAACAAATAGGAAAAATCACTCTTCTATTTCAGTAGATGCAGGAATCATTAAGTCATCTAGAATATCAATGTCTTGGTTTCCTAAGACCTTGCACGGCGGCAATGGATGTAGCTTTGGGGACAGTTTTTTTTTTAAGAACAAAAAAAAAAAACAGGCATTGTGCCCACCCATAGAGCAACTGGCTGGTAGAATTTTTTGAGGGGGGAGTATTGTTTTGAGAAACCGTCAGTATTACTGTTAGGTATGAACGTAGCTCTGGAGAATTTTTTATAATGAAAAAATAGTAAAAAAAAAAAAAAAAACAGGCTTTGTGCCTACCCTAGAGCAACTGGTAATTTTTTTTAAGGGAAAATTGTTTTGAGAAACCTTCGACATTACTGATAGGTATTATGAACGTATCTTTGGAGGATTTTTTTTTTATTAAAAAATGTTTTAAGAAAAAAACAGACCTTGTGCCTTCCCTAGAGCAACTGGTAGCCCTTTTTTTTTTTTTTTTAAGGGGAAAATTGTTTTGCAGAACCTCAACATTACTGTTAGGTGTTATGAACGTAGCTTTGTAGAAGTTTTTTTTAATAAAAAAATTTTTCAAGAAAAAAACAGGCCTTGTTTTGATAAATCATCAACATTGTTTAGAGCCGTTTTAAACGACATGTACTGAATTTGTTAAATAATATTTTTTATATTTAAATATTTTATTACGTACTGAATTTTTAAAATTAATCTTTTTTCCACTTAATATCAAAGTGTTAAGCAAACAGACATTCGTTTTTCGACCTATTTTGTGTTCTTTCAATTTCCTAACCATTTCCATAAAAAAAAAAAGATCTGTACCTTTTTCTGGGGAAAGATATTATTTGTTTACCTGTTTACAACATTATCTCTATTGTCATGACCGGAAGTTACCTGAATGTACGAACCTGTAATGAGGGCTACCGGAAGCAGCTCTCATGCATGAAAATAGTTGTGTATTCAATTGTCTGTTTTGCCCCTGACTTTCCATTTATTTAGGCTCAGTGGTTGGAATTGGGTTCTCTCTCTCTCTCTCTCTCTCTCTCTCTCTCTCTCTCTCTCTCTCTCTCTCTCTCTCTCTCTCCAAGGGCTTTATTAGGACAGTGAATCAAAGCGGGAAGAAAGATTCGGGAATCTCTCTCTCTCTCTCTCTCTCTCTCTCTCTCTCTCTCTCTCTCTCTCTCCCCAAGGTCTGTGGATGGCTTCCTGCCTGCCACCCGCCAGTCAACCCATCCAGCTGTTAATGGGACACGAAGTGAAAGGCTGCGTGTCTGCAACTTCATCCCTTAATACTGTATGAGAAACGGGAAGACTGTACCCATCTGGCTTTAAGGCGCTTATATATATATATATATATATATATATATATATATATATATATATATATATATATATATATATATATATATATATATATATAGAGCAGAGAGAGAGAGAGAGAGAGAGAGAGAGAGAGAGAGAGAGAAGAGAGAGAGAGAGCGCCACAGCCACCTGCATCACCAGAAACGGAACACTTCGGAAAGAAAAAAAAAAAAAGCAAAGGTCTCCAATTACCTTCCTCCTTTTGGGTTCCTCCCGCAGAAGCACCTCCCGGGAAGGGCCTCATCACTCCCCCACCCCCTTTAACCCCCCCTCCCCTCCCCAAAAACACGAGGAACACGACGACAGAAGGTAACAGAAGAGTCTCTGAAATTCGACCCCTCACGTGATATGCACGCCCTGCCTTTTATGCACAGTAAAGTTAAGTAAGTAAGTAAGTAAGTAAGTAAGTGTCCTTGTGTCTTAGGATAACAAAAGGGACAATTATCCCGCCGCTGTGTAAAGACAATGAAGGACAATTATGCCTTTAAGACAATAAAAGGGACGGTTATGCTAATGTATTCCGCTCTCTCCTCTCTCCTTATGGAGGGGGCGGTGGCGAACGTTTGTCGAATATTATAAGTCTCGGGGTTTTGTGTTGTGTCTTCCAGAGGGCCCCTTGGTCCTCTTTGACTTTTGGTGTGCCTCTGTGTTTTTTTCATTTGCATATATGCACAGTACTTTGAATGCGCAGCCACCTGCCTTCAGCTGCGTAGTAGCTTACAGTATTATGTAGATATATATATATATATATATATATATATATATATATATATATATATATATATATATATATATATATAGATATATGTATAAAATATATTCATATACATTATATATATATATATACACGATGTGTATATACATATATATATATATATATATATATAAAATAAAAATACTGTATATGTATATATATATATATATATATATATATATATATATATATATATATATATATATATATATATATATATATATATATATATATATATATATCATTATTTCACGTCGATTTGAAGACCAAAATACTGGCATCAAACTAATGTTAGGAAACTGTTGATACATCACTAAAACTTAATACATTGGAATTAAACATTTAAAACTAACTAATGTTAGAAAATGATGTAAACATTTCAAACCAATGTTAGAAAATGTTGTCTCGTGTCTCTACTTCGTAACAATTCAAGTACTGAATAAGAGAAAATACACAGAGTGAAATATTTTAGTTTTCACTTTCCTAATGCCTTTGTGGCTGTAGCGTCAGTCGCCATTTTCTACTTTTTTTTTTTTTATTTTTGCTTTTGTTGCTTGACATGTTTGTCACAAGCACAAGTGGTTTTGTCCCACGGGAGGTTTGTTTTTCTTGCTTGCTAAATGTATATTGTGTTTTGCCATGCCTGCAGTAGCATAAAAGCAAGGGGAACAGGTACAAAGGTAAATAAAGGAACTAGAAATAAACGTATATATATTTTGGGAGCAACTGATTCTCTCTCTCTCTCTCTCTCTCTCTCTCTCTCTCTCTCTCTCTCTCTCTCTCTCTCTCTCTCTCTCTCAACTTGTCGTCTATGCTTCCAAATCTTAATTAAACATTTTAAAGGCTTCCTTTGTGGGCTGTTCCTTACCTCACAAAAGGGATGTGATCATTCTCTCTCTCTCTCTCTCTCTCTCTCTCTCTCTCTCTCTCTCTCTCTCTCTCTCTCTCTCTCTCTTTTCCTTATCTCACAAAATGAATGTCATCTCATTCTCTTCATTACCCCACGTAAGGGGTGTCATCATTTCTCTCTCTCTCTCTCTCTCTCTCTCTCTCTCTCTCTCTCTCTCTCTCTCTCCATAAAAGGGATATCCTCTCTTTCTCTTCCTTACCCCACAAAAGGGATGAACAAACAAACAAAAAATTGAGATCCAAGCATAACTCTCTCTCTCTCTCTCTCTCTCTCTCTCTCTCTCTCTCTCTCTCTCTCTCTCTCTCTCTCTCATGAATCTTATATGTCCATATGTCCTTTCTTTAATGGATTCAGTTCAAAAGGCAAAAAAAAAAAAAAAAAAAGATTCAAGATTCCTCTCTCCTCTCTCTCTCTCTCTCTCTCTCTCTCTCTCTCTCTCTCTCTCTCTCTCTCTCTCTCTCTCCAAAAAAATAAAAATACCACCTAGTCTCATCTCACTGGAAAAACTACAATGAAATGATGCTACTTTCTTCCCATTGGGAAACCGCTAGAAAAGTATTGGACTCATTTTGAACATTCATAAATATAGAAAATTCGTATAGTTATGTAACCTCGAAGACCCTTGCAGAGTGGACCCAGATTATTTTAAGATAATTCATTCCAGAATTCTCTCTAGTTAATATGCTTCGTTTCACATTTTTTTTTTTTATTTCTCGTTGAATGGGTCCCAGGTGATCTTGAGTTGATAGTAAAAACTGACGTAAATGTTTCGATTGTAATTGTCAACTAACAATAGGAGCTCTTTTCGGTTTTATGGCGGTTAATTAGTCATTTTTAGTTTTCTGTAAAAGAAAGCTTTGCCTGTCCATCCACACTTTTTCTGTCCGCCTTCAGATCTTAAAAACTACTAGGCTAGAGGGCTGCAAATTGGTATGTCGATCATCCACCTTCCAATCATCAAACACACCAAATTGCAGCCCTCTGCTGAAAGTAATTTTGTTTATTAAGGTTAAATTTAGCCATAATCGTGCTTCTGGCAGCGCAACATCACAGGCCACCACGGTCGGCTGAGAGTTTCATGGGCCGCGGCTCCTTCACCATTATACCGAGACCATCTAAAGATAGATCTAATTTCGGTAGCCTTGATTATGCGCTGTACAGAAAACTCGATTGCACCGAAGAAACTTCGGCCCATTTTTTACTTGTTTTTATTTTTATTAAAAGCTCTGTATTTGTTTAATGGTGTTGTAATTTTGAGATCCCGCAACTAAATATATATCTGAGAAAGTAGTACCAGTTTGTGAACCTTTATTGCTTAATTTTTCTTGTTTTTATTTTGTTATAGACTTCTCGAATGCATTTTCCTCAATAGTATCAGTGGACTTGATATATTATGAGATGAGAAATATTCTGGGAAGTTTGAATTTCAGGTTAGTGGTCCTGATATATTATGAGATGACAAATATACTTGGAAGCTTGAATTTCAAGTCAGTGGTCCGTAATAATAATAATAATAATAATAATAATAATAATAATAATAATAATAATAATAATAATACATTCTTTGGAAGCTTGAATTTCAAGTCAGTGGTCCCTGTGGGATTGTTCCATATGAATAGTGTTTATCTACTTAATAATAATAATAATAATAATAATAATAATAATAATAATAATAATAATAATAATATAATAATAATAATAATAATCTATGGAAGCCTGAATTTCAAGTCAGTTGTCCCTCTGGGATTGTTCCATATAATACTGTTTATCTACTGAATAATAATAATAATAATAATAATAATAATAATAATAATAATAATAATAATAGTGTCTTTTCTATCCTCCTCATGATTCGCTTTTCAGGCTCAGCGATGTTAGTCAGTAACTTGGTCGATATCGTCCAGTTACTGACTAACATCGCTGAAATCATGGGAAGATAGAAAAACACTATGTAGATAAATTCATAATATAGCCATCGCTTTAATAAGACCTGTTTAAAGAGGGTCTACTCCTTCAAATAATAATAATAATAAGTGATGACAAGCTAAGGTTAATTGTTATTATTATGTTAATACTGAATTAAATATCTTTCTGTATATCTTAATATTTGAAGGTATCACTTGGACTCGATCCCAAACAAGGAACAAGCAGTGGTGAAAATATACCTCAGCCAAAGGAGGTTACAGTTACTGGAGGTAATGAAAATGTACCTCGACCATTATCGCGGACGGGACAGAGCAATCAAGAGATTCAATGGTTGATCTCGTCTCTCCAGAGATTCTCTACTTTTTTTTTTTTTCTTTACGTTTTCAATTTTTTTTATTTTTACACTCAACCTTTTTTTTAATCTTTACTCTTTCAACTTTTTTTTTTAATATTTACATTTTACACTTTTTTTCAATCTGTACACTTTCAATCTTTTTTTTAGCTTTGCACTTCAACTTTTTTTAAATCTTACACTTTCAGCATTTTTTAAAATTTACGCTTTCGACTTTTTTTTTTAATCTTTGCACTTTCAACCTTTTTTAATCTTTACACTTTCAACCTTTTTTAATCTTTACACTTTCAACCTTCTTATTCAATCTTGACACTTGCAACCTTTTTTTAATCTGTACACTTTCAACCTTTTTTTCTTTATCTTTACACTTTCAACCTTTTTTTTTTTATCTTTCGACTTCCACATTGTGAAATTGTTACTGTCACTATTGTATGTTACAGTGAGTGCCAGTGAGAACGTTTGTGACATTTTTTTAAAAAGTTTTCAGTAACAGTTGCGGGGTCCTGACCTAATATTTTTTCAAAAGGGGTGTTAGATAATTCTCGTGAAAGCTTAATACTGGATGCTTGGAAGGCGATTTCGTCATGGTGAATGTTGATTTCTAGTTAACATTGCTTCGGAATGGAAATCAGGCGAGGTCTTTTGCAAATATGATGTAATTTCAGTTGCAAAAAAATACACATATGATGGAATTTTAGAAGTAAAAAATGCACGTGTGGTATAATTTTAGATAAAAAATTCGTATATGGCTGTAAACAATGCACGTATGATGTAATTTTAGATATAAAAAATACACATATGGTATATTTTTTTATATAAAAAATACTATGGTATAATTTTTTTTTTTTTAAATGCACATGATGCTTTAGATGTAAAAAATGTACACATGGATGTAATTTTGTGTAAAGATTTTCACAAACGGATTATAAAAAGCACACATGATGTAATTTTAGATGTGAAAATGCACATATGATGCAATTTTAGATGTAAAAAAATGCTCATATGATGGAATTTTAGATGTAAAACAGAAGACTAGTGTAATTCCATATCTTGAATAAAAAAAAGTATTGAGACCACAGCAAAATTCATATAACTAATAGTTACATCTAATTTTACTGCCCAACTTATATAAAGAAAAATTTATTCTATGAAGCCCCAAGTTCAACAAAATAAAGATTGACTGGACGGGGTCACGTGTACACAGAATCATAATTCTGTGAAATTTCAAGTGCAACTGGTTGTAATTCTGAGAATTGCACACACCATGTAATTCCATGTCTTATTCGCCTCACGAAATTCTCTTAGACCTCGTGTGTGTGATGAAACCTTTATCTCGAGTCATCTCAGTCAGCCTCTCAACGTGATTGCGTGCTGCCTTTGAAAGTGCACGCAATGTAATTCTGTGAGGGTTTGGTTGCGCGCGTTCTTTGAAAGTACATGGAGTTTTATTCTATTAGATTGCGTGCGTTCTGTAAAAGTACACGCAGTGTTATTCTTTTAGATTGCGTGTGTTCTGTAAAAGTACACACAATGTTATTCTGTTAGATTGCGTGCTTTCTGTAAAATTACACGCAATGTTTTTCTGTTAGGTTGCGTGCGTTCTGTAAAAGTACATGCAGTGTTATTCTATTAGACTGCGTGCGTTCTGTAAAAGTACACGCAACATAATTCTGTGAGAACTTCAGAGCGTACGTTCTGTAAAATCACACGCAAATATAATTCTGTGAGAATGGTTGCGTGCGCCTTTTAAAAGTACACGCAATGTAATTCTATGAGGATTTGATTTCGTGCGTTCTGTAAAAGTACGCGTAATGTAACTCTGTGAGAACTTTAAGTATACTGTGCGATATTGTTATATGAATTTTGAAACTTGTAATGTGACCATATAGTTGTATAAATTCTCAATAAAAACTTGTATTGTAAACTTTTAGTTGTACAAATTCTCAATAAAAACTTGTAAACTGTTAGTTGTATAAATTCTTAATAAAAACTTGTAAACTTTTAGTTGTATAAATTCTCAATAAAAAACTTGCATTGTGAACTTTTAGTTACAGTATTCCTCAAGTGAAAATGAATATTATAATCAAGCGAGAACCTCTGCTACAACGCAATCTAAGGCAATTGTCCCAGATAGCTGTTGATGGCCCTAGCTGGGAGGTGGAGGGGGAAAGAGAAGGGGAGGGGGGAGTACGGGTAGGGGAGGGGGTGATGGCGAGATGTGGGCGGTCCTGGCCTGTGCCACATCAAATTGACAAGATATGATGGCCAGCATAGAGATGAGATGGTTTGGTCTTAATAGAAGCGAATTGGAAGGCGCCTAAATCCTTCGTGCTAGGCTCTGAGAGAGAGAGAGAGAGAGAGAGAGAGAGAGACTGGCAGTTCATAATTGATGACACGGTCATGGGTTTAAGGAGGTAAAGGACTATGGGATATGGGAATAGTGAAGGCTGGCTGGCAGGCTCTCTCTCTCTCTCTCTCTCTCTCTCTCTCTCTCTCTCTTACTTCTGTGAGATTACAAATTATGGTTTCGTATTTTATAACCATTGTAAAATGGAATTAATTTTTTTATTTGACTCTCTCTCTCTCTCTCTCTCTCTCTCTCTCTCTCTCTCTCTCTCTCTCTCTCTCTCTCTCTCTGTTAGATTACCAAGTATGGTTTTATATTTTATATTTTATGTGTAATAACCATTGTAAAATGAAAATAAAATTTTTTATTTGATCCTCTCTCTCTCTCTCTCTCTCTCTCTCTCTCTCTCTCTCTCTCTCTCTCTCTCTCTCTCTCTCTCTAATTTTACTCTTCACTCTTCTTTAAAAAAGTTTTTAAAGAGAAGATGACGAGGTCACATTCAACTGGGGGCATTTAGGTATGGTGATTGCCCAAGCTGCCCAAATAAGGGAATGTAAATAAGGTCTTTATTTTTGTGCGTCGTCAGCATAATGTCAGTATAATTGCACTGCGCGCGTGTTAACGAGGTGTGTAACGAGGGAAAAATAATTTTATTTATTGGAAATGAACTTTCCTCTCTCTCTCTCTCTCTCTCTCTCTCTCTCTCTTTATTTCAAGGGAGGGAATGTGTTTTTTGTGTCCACACCTGAGTAATCTAATGACATACGCAATATATATACATACATACACACATACTGTATGTATATATACATAAAAAAAATATATATAGAGAGAGGGTACATCTACACACACAAACACTACATATATACTATATATATATATATATATATATATATATATATATATATATATATATATATATATATATATATATATATATATATGTGTGTGTGTGTGTGTGTGTCTATACACTATATATATTATATAGTGTGTGTGTGTGTGTTTGTGTTAGGCAGCGTTAGGTACAAAACAAAAATGCCAAGCACATAAGTTTTCGTGACCGTCACTGGCGCCAAACTCGCTCCGGAATTCAGTGTTCCAGAAAATTGCAACAGACCTTGCGCAGTGGGCGACGATGAGGCCTGAGAACCAAAAGGAAATAAAATGATATTCGACGCAACTCCTGCGGGTTTCTTCGAGCTTGTGTTGTGACTGGAGTCTTAACTGAACGTCTTTTGGACTCTGCTACCTACTCTTGTATTTCTTTCCTTGAAAGTCAAGTTGTTTATAATATTTTTCTATGTATTTTACCATTGACCTTTTCCATATATATATATATATATATATATATATATATATATATATATATATATATATATATATATATATATAACATATATATATTCCTGACTCGCATCGGGATCAGACCAGGTCTTTTATGACTTGTATGGCCTGGTTGGCAGCAGCCTTGCCTTTCAGTTGAAAGACCTGGGTTCGATCACAAATGAAGTCAGAAATTATTCTGTTTTACACTTGATTGTGTGTTGATTATTTCTAATACACAGCATATATATATACAGTGTATATACATACATTCATACACACACATATATATATGTATATGTATATATATATATATATATATATATATATATATATATATATATATATATATATATATATATATATATATATATATATGTTATAGTTTAAATTTTCTTTCCTCATTCCTGTGACATTTTGTGTAGAGCAAGAGAAAAGGTTCGTATTGGTCCTCAGTACCTAACGGAATTATTTGCTGATACTTATTTCAGTAAATATATGAATAAATATAAATAAAATAAAACTGGGTAGAAAGCAGAAACTACGGAGTCTTCTATTTTCACTTGAAACTTGGATTTGTAAAAAGTTTATTACTGAGCAAAATCTTTTAATCTCTTCATGTCTCTAAATATTTCCATAATTTTTAATTACAATATTTTTTCCTCTCCTACAGGTTTGATTGGTGCTGCCATCTGGCGTGTGGGATGTGAAATTGGCCTCAGCAGAATTCTGTAATACCTCATGAGCGTCGTGTGAAGCACTCTGATGTACCTTTTGCCAATCAAAATGAATGAGCGCGGGACGTAGTGTCCGCTGTAGTGGGCGACATTCCTTATAGAATATAGAAAATAGTGATGCCGTGAGCAGCAGTGATTTGTTGATGAAA
>NC_089745.1:4673417-4675917 GCF_040412425.1 Macrobrachium rosenbergii | reverse complement strand
TTAATCTAAAAAACATTACCGTCATCCTAAGGCTGCTCTGTGAGCAAGAGCCCCGTGCTGGCATTTGGGCGTGTTAATCTAACAAACATTACCGTCATCTAAGGACTGCTCTGTGAGCAAGAGCCCGTGCTGGCATTTGGGCGTGTTAATCTAACAAACATTACCGTCATCTAAGGGCTGCTCTGTGAGCAAGAGCCCGTGCTGGCATTTGGGCATGTCAGTCTAATAAACGTTACTGTCATCTAAGAGCTGCTTTATGAGCAAGAGCCCGTGCTGATACAAAGCCAGCTTAACCAAAAACAACAACATGCCATCTGCTGTCATCTATCAACAGCCTCTGTTTGTTTAGTTGCTCGCAATCAACAAAATAGGGGAGTACTAGGCACGTTTGCAAAAGGGAGAGTACTAGGCACGTTTGCAAATGATTAACTCTAATTCTTAAGACAGTCTTCAGGAAAAATTAAAGTTGCTTTCAACGTGTATATATATATACTCTCTACCTTTTGGCGTTTTTATGGGCTCCTTCCATTAGATGGATTTCTGTTTTTAACAGTATATATATATATATATACTAACATATATATATATATATATATATATATATATATATATATTTGCAGTTAAGGGGGTCGACGAGTCTTGGTCGCGTCCCGGTCGACCTCATCATTATCATCATCATCATCATCATCAAGACTTTGGATATTGATGATCGCTGCGGAATATCAAATTCAATTTTCTCTTTGAAAGGAGGGGTTTTAACGAGGCAATCATTAACGAAATGGGTGTGTGTGGTGGGGTGTTAGATTCCCATCATTCTTCACTTTATGATATTGCCGTCCTGATAGTATCTTGATAATTCTCTCTCTCTCTCTGGTATAATATGTAAGGGGTACATCGACACAGAGTAGTTATTTGCGTTTATAGTAAGAAATACAATGGCATTCAGCTACACAGTACGATTTGTGTGAAATATTGTGTATATATATATATATATATATATATATATATATATATATATATATATATAACATTTCACATAAAATCATTGCTATTTAACTTCTTACATTAATATTTCTTTCTATAAACATAAATAATACTGCTACATATTATACCAGAACTACATATTATACCAGAAGAGAGAAGAATTATCAAGATACTATCAGAACAGCAATGCCATAAAGTGGAAGAATGATGGGAATCTAACGCACACCGTGGGTAATATTGAAACCCCTCTCAAGAAATGAAGGCCAATTGATATTCCACAGCGATCATCAATATCAAAATCTGATGATGATGATGATAAGTCGATCAGGAATCCTCGACCAAGACTCGTCGACCCCCTTAACTGCAAATCAGTTTTGAGTTATCGGCACCGAAGAGGTTGTTTGGAGACCCTGCCTAATCTCGCCCGGGAAAGACGAGTGCTGCCATCTATCGTCGGCTCTTGGCTCAGTGAGCCCGTTGTGTTTACATCTGAGAATCTGTCGTTTTCTTATAGTTCAGTGGTTTTCAACCTTTTTGTGCCCGTGGCCCATTTTTTGGCACCCCTAAATACTCATGGCCCACTGCCCTTCAGAATTGTGTAATGATGATAATAGAATTGTTATAAAGCATTTTCTTTGCACTTTATTAGTTTTACATTTTCATTTATGGAAATATGTTTCAGAACACTTTATTAGATATATACATTTTCATTTATTGAAAGCAAACACTGCCCTGCGTTTACTGTAAATAAATAAATCGTGCATTGTAATCAAAACTTGAATTACACTTTTCACGTATGAAAATAAGCACTGGCCTGCATTTACAGTAAATAAATTTTGTGCATTGCAGTCAAAACTCAAATTACACTTTTTCATTTATGAAAGAAAGCACTGGCCTGCATTTACTGTAAATGATTTTTCATTTTTAAATACTGTTTGGAAGATGTCCGTGGCATGGTCCCCCTCAGAACTGCCCACGGCCGCAGGTTGAAAACCACGGGCCTAGTTCATACTGTTCGCGTTGCTTTAATTTATACCTTAATCTTGAGATCGTGTCTCAGGAGAGCCTACTGAGAGTAGAGAGCGAGACAGGTGCTGCCATCTGTCGCCACTTTGCTCGATCGCGTGCATCGGCCTAGTTCAAATTGTTCGCTGTGCTTAAATTGATAAATTCATACCTTAATTTTAAGATTTCCTCTCAGGAGAGCCCTCTGAGAGTCGAGGACGGTGACTCACTAGTCTCGTTAAGCTAATATATCTCGTATAATGAAGGCCAACATTGTGTTTTTGTGTTTGTTTTCAAGCCTAGTCTTCATGGTTGAGGCAAAGGTTGACGGTGCAGTAAGTGCCAATAGCGTCCCGGATAGAGAAGACTGCATGCCTAATGCATCTCTGGGGTATGTTAAACTCTCTCTCTCTCTCTCTCTCTCTCTCTCTCTCTCTCTCTCTCTCTCTCTCTCTCTCTCTCTCTCTCTCATGGGAGGCATATTGGCACCTACAGGCTTTGCGTAAGGAAA
>NC_089745.1:4663417-4668417 GCF_040412425.1 Macrobrachium rosenbergii | reverse complement strand
ATATATATATATATATATATACACACATATATGTATATAAACAAAAAGACAGAAAGTATAGGATTCTACATTTGACGAAAGACAGATCGGTGGGAAAAAGACAGAAAGTATAGGATTCTACATTTGACGAAAGACAGATCGGTGGGAAAGTCATTCCTCCCCAGCGGAGCAAAGTAGAAAGGCTGAATATATACCTTTGCGAAGGCCTGTCGCCACAACTTTCCCTTTCATACGAATGCATTAATAAATCAGAGGGGTGCCACAGTCCAGGTGCCGAAAGATAATATCTTAGGGGGGTAACTTAACGGGGGTGACGAATGTTCCGTCGAAGCGCCTCCCATATAATTAATGGTGATAATTATAAAGGGTACGTTTTGACTGATCGCTGCTCTCTCTCTCTCTCTCTCTCTCTCTCTCTCTCTCTCATCAGTTTCGACCGACAATAGTCGGCATGACAGCAAAATACATTATGCATGGTTTAGGTCAAGAGAAACTCGTGGATTTACGCTGAAAAATGCCCATAACGTCCTCTCTCTCTCCTCTCTCTCTCTCTCTCTCTCTCTCTCTCTCTCTCTCTCTCTCTCTCTCTCTCTCTCATCAGCTATAGTCCACCGGTTAAAAATATACATTGTTCATAGCTCAGTTCGAGAGAAGCTCATGAGTTTTCAATTTAAGTCGCCATACCGCGTCCCCCTCCCCTCTCTCCTCTCTCTCTCTCTCTCTCTCTCTCTCTGAAAAGCTGCGACCCACAACAGTCGACGTTGACTGATATCCATTTCTGAACTTCTGACATAGATGTGAACAATTACATTCTGCTTAGAGTATCTAAACTGACCAGGCCCATCCATCCACCAATTGATATTCAAATAGTATTCCATACTGAAATTCCAAAAACTTATTAGCCATCAGTTTTGAAGATTCCTGGTTGGTTTATCTGCAAAGAGAGAAGCAACTGAATGTGAGAAAAGACCGTATATGTAATTAATGATGGAATACGATTTCAGGAAAATTTAGTATTTTTTAAGTAGAGTACATTTTGAATCGAAGGAACAAAAGTTCTCCTGTCTTTACGCATGATTGATTGAGTTATAAAATAAGCCTAGACACTATGTACTTTCATTAATTCAAGTTTACTGCCCTAAAATGGAAAACTGCAACATCTGCAAAATTCTCGAAATTGAGATATGCCACCTACTGGGCTCGTGAAACACTAATACACGAGTTACTGCAGTTCCAGAATGATTCTTCGGTGCTTTCCACGAGTATTTAGAGGGTCCCATTTGCAGTATCTGCAAAATCAGTAGTAAGGCAAGGGAAAGCTGCAGTATCTACCATTTTTCTCTGTTTTGTATTTTGCAGATACTGCAATCTTCCATCTTAGGGCAGTTTAGCACTGTAAGGTTCGCCCTGTAAGGTGTGTACTGCCGCCTGTAAGGTGTGTACTGTAGTAGCACTCCCTTGAGCTGCACAGAGAGTGAATAGCCTGTGATTGGTTTAATTAACTACGCTTATAATGTGTACACCGTATCAATATCTGTTGGAAATGTTCGTCCTGCCAGTGCTGATAGTATGCTATCACCCGCCCATAGAACTAACCAATTAGGTTTGCAGGCACGACGTAGAAAAATGTACAGAGGCTTATGTGTGTGTGTGTGTGTGTGTGTGTGTGTGTGTGTGTGTGTGTGTGTGTGTGTGTGTACGTTTCTTTCCCCAGGAATAAACAAAAATTTTTCTTGTCATTTTGACATTGCATTCAGTTTTAATTTAATTAAAGTCTTGTACTTTTGAAGGGGATTGGAACACTAACTGAATTTCTTAGATTGCTATCGCCGCCTCACGCGATATTATCTACATATTTCTCAAAGATCTTAACAATAAACAAGTGTTCATGGTATATGTAATTCTGATTTAGGAGAGAGAGAGAGAGAGAGAGAGAGAGAGAGAGAGAGAGAGAGTGACCTTTTGCTTTGAGACAAATTATTTCTTTTATCACTGTAAGTGCTGTTGTGTGGTTTAACGAGGTTTTTCTTCATAAGTGGCAACAATGGATCCTTTATTCTCTTGCTTAGGCTATTTGTCAGTCGTGTTTGTGATGCCGCGGCCTTGGCTCTGATCGTTTGTTTACATCTTAAGAACACAGCCTCTCTCTCTCTCTCTCTCTCTCTCTCTCTCTCTCTCTCTCTCTCTCTCTCTCTCTCTCTCTCAAATAAGAGAAAAATTGCGTTATTATGCTTCCCCTCTCTCTCTCTCTGAATATTAGCCTTATTCTTTTTATTATGATTACCATCGCTCTCTCTCTCTCTACCTCTCTACTCTCTCTCTCTCTCTCTCTCCATTGTCTTAATGATCTCGTAATCATGCTTCCATTCTCTCTCTCTCTCTCTCTCTGAATATTAGCATTATTCTTGTTTATTATATTCACAATGACCTCTGTCTTACTCTCTCTCTCACATTGTCTTAATGCTCACGTAATCTTGCTTCCGTCTCTCTCTCTCTCTCTCTCTCTCTCTCTCTCTCTCTCTCTCATATGTATGCACGTGCTGAAAATCAAGGCGCCAAAATCAAGGAGACAAAAGAAAAACAAAGATAAGGCGTTCAAGGTCAAGGTCACGAACATAAAAATGACGAGGAATGCCGCTTGGTTAGTCACTGGAGCCCTCGTGGATTGACCGGTCCGCTTAAAAGGACTTCACGAAGATTTATGATGCGAGCGATGAGATTCGTCGGGTCGAAGTCCGCTAGATTGGACTTCATGGAGTGATTGAAGGAGAGGTGTGCCTCAATGGAGTTCCATGAAGCGTAGAATTTAATTGTGCAAAGTCCTCTTGAATTGGTTTTTTGAAGTCCGGTGAAATATAACATTTAGAGTAGAACTTAATTGTGCAAAGTCCTCTTGAATAGATTTTTCGAAGTCCGCTAAATATTCCATGAAGTGAAGTATTAATTGCGCAAAGTCCTCTTGAGTATGTTTTTTTGAAGTCCGATTAAATATTCCTTGAAGTGAAGAACTAATTGCGCAAAGTCCTCTTGAGTAGGTTTTTTTGAAGTCCGATTAAATATTCCTTGAAGTGAAGCACTAATTGCGTAAAGTCCTCTTGAAGAGGATTTTTGAAGTCAGCTGGAGTCCTCTTAAATGAATCTTGCGAGGTCCGCTGAATATTCCAAGAACTGAAGGACTTCATGCAATGATTTTGATGCGAAGGACTTCCTTGTGCCAGGTCCTTTGCAATAAACTTCGCGAAGCGATGGCAGTGAAGGACTTCTTTGAACCAGATCTTTGTCGATGGACTTCCTTGAAATGAAGGACTTTCGGACTCTCCTGAAAGTGGAAATAAAGGATAAGAGAAATTATTTTGGAGTTTTTAATGGTTTAACTTTTCATAAATTTATTTGATTTTTTTACGCAAGTTGCTTCAGGGAAAATTATAAAGTTTGTGCTTTGTATTGTTTCATAGGAAATAAATTGAACATTGGATTTTTCATGGGAATTTATGTTGATGGTTAGTTCCCAGCCTGGGGGCGTACGCCCCACCAGGGGGGGGAATTTGATTTTGAAGGGGGGGGAACCTAGAATGTTTAAACCAAGCTAATGGCCTTTTAGGCTTCCTCAACGTGAATAGATCACTTTTTGAATAATTAGAATTATACATCACCTCAGGGGGCATCAGGATGGCAAAAAAAATAATAATAATAATCAGGTGGGCCATGTCCAAAAAAAGGTTGGGAGCCACTGCTCTGGGGGTATAATCACGTCTCAGTGTTTCAGTTAAATTTTGGGCAATATATATATATATATATATATATATATATATATATATATATATATATATATATATATATATATATATATATATATATATATATATATATATATGACAGTCTCATTCCCTCCCCTTCTTTGAACCTGGCAGAAGTGACATTCATATCAGGAGGTGGTTTATATCTGAATCCATTATTAATGTTATGTGTGTGTCTGTTTATTTTTGCCTGTCTGTCTATGTACGTGACTGAATACCTCATCCATATTCACTCCCATCCATAACAATCGGAAAGAGGCCCAGAATAACAACGCCATCTTATTGCGTCTCAAATGCCTCAGGAACCCCTCTTGGGAAAACCCGAACTGATGATACTTATCTTCCCGGCGTTAACGGTCGCAGGCGTCGTGTCGTATGCCTTCCCTTGGTGAAAGGGAAAGGCCTGTTAGGGCGGGGGGAGGAGGGAGTTGCAGAAATCGTTTTCCCTCTTGCCGGACGCAACGAGCAACATCGACGATGCTGGCGATTTTGCCAGAGCTCTGCGAAGCGATTGCATGTCACTTCCATTGATTGCTTTGCAACGGGAAGGGATGGATGTTGTTGGGGGAGGGGTGGATGGGGGAAGAGGAAGGCGTCCTGGCCTGGCCTCGGGAGTTTGTTTCGGACTGAAATTGAGGAAGTTGGGACGTTTTGATATGTGTGTTAGTTTGTGGTAGTTTTGTCTGTTTAACTCTCTGTCTCTCTGTCTGTTGAGTGTATGCTAGTTTTATGGTAGTTATAGCCATCTATCTATCTGTCTGTCTATCTGTTTGTTTATATATATATATATATATATATATATATATATATATATATATAATATTCAGTTATAGCTCCATACGACCAAAAGGGTCTATACACATTCATGTCTTTCCTGCGCTTTATCTTCCACTAGTTTCCACTCCTCTCAAGCCTCCATTTCCATAGATATCATCCAGTTTTGTGTTGGGTCTTCTAATCATTCAGGTCCTCCACCCCCTTAATCCCCTACCCCACGCACACGCAAAATCACGAACCCAGCTAACACCTTCAAGTACTGTTCTCCTCTTGATGATTCGAAGGACAGGTCCAGACCATCTCCGTCTCGCTTTCGTCATCTCATCTAAATGTAAAACTTCTGGAATTTCGCTTTATGTTATTTCTCGGTCTGTCCAGCAGTCTCACTTCTAATATTCTCAAGAGTTTTTTTATTTACTTTCATTA
>NC_089745.1:4653417-4658417 GCF_040412425.1 Macrobrachium rosenbergii | reverse complement strand
GAACGTTCCTAGAACATTTTATCCCATTGAAGAAGACATGATTACCACTTTGTTATAAACAGCCCTTTAAAATGGCGCGTCACGCAACCTCGTTTTTTTCCACTTGACTAATTGAGGACAACAGACCGATGAATCATTCAACTTATTTTGTTGACAGAAACGGGCGCCAAGGAAATTCCTTGTGAAGGGTAGTTTTTAGAGAGAGAGAGAGAGAGAGAGAGAGAGAGAGAGAACACACGAAGGCTGCATTGGGTGCCGGAGGGAGAGACGAAAAATGCACGAGTAGGAGGGTTTAAGAAGGGTGCATTTGTAAAAAAAATTTTTTCCTCGCGTGACGTCATGGCTTCCCCCAAGGCGGCGCCTTCTGCTTGCAAATCCCTTTTTGTTTACAGTCAGTTAACATTCTCTCTCTTGTCCTGGATGTTTTCCATTATTATTTTGTTTTAGTTTGCATTATTTTCTCTCTCTCTCTCTCTCTCTCTCTCTCTCTCTCTCTCTCTCTCTCTCTCTCTCTCTCTCTCTCTCTCTCTCTCTCTCAAGCCATCCATGCCTTTGCCAGCCACCACCTGCTTCTCCTGGATTTCTCGAATCATCCAAGCTTCTTTTGTGAGTTGCCGGCCTTGACCCCTTAGCTCAAGACTGAGATTATTCTCTCTCTCTCTCTCTCTCTCTCTCTCTCTCTCTCTCTCTCTCTCTCTCTCTCTCTCTCTCTTCTTCCTCGTCGTTTTTGTCATAATTTCCGCTGATTGTTTCTTTCGTCTCGTTTCGTGTCTCTTTTCTTTAGTCGATCCTCTCTCTCTCTCTCTCTCTCTCTCTCTCTCTCTCTCTCTCTCTCTCTCTCTCTCTCTCTCTCTCCCCTTTCGCTGTTTTTGTCATATTTTCCGCTGATTGTTTCTTTCGTCTCGTTTCGTGTCTGTTTTTCTTTGTCTATCCTCCTCTCTCCTCTCTCTCTCTCTCTCTCTCTCTCTCTCTCTCTCTCTCTCTCTCTCTCTCTCTCCCCGAGCAAGTTGAAGTGGGTTATGCATTTTTGCAAGCACGCTCCCCTTTCAGTCGCAAACCTTATTTTGGCAATATTGCTTTGAGGCAAGAGGTGGAGGAGGAGGGAGGAGGAGGAGCCTCGTTAAGGTTCCCGAAGCAAGATATAAAAAAGCTGTGTGTGTGTTTTTGGGATATTGCCTCCCGGCGGGCGGCGTTGCACTGAGTATGGTGCATCAGCAAAATCATTTTCGGGCAGTTACATATATATATATATATATATATACATATATAATATTTATATCTATATGTACATAGATAGATGCATATATGTATATTCTCTGAACTGGGTTGCGTGAGCTGGTCCTTGAGGTGTCTAGGGTCAAACGGGTATGGCCATTTCCAAAATGAGACAGAATGACTTCACTATAGTTTGTTTTGAGTTGAAGAATGTCATAAACTAATAATTTGTGTTTGTATACATATATGTGTGTTTGTGTGTATTTCTTGTATAGGAATGTGTGTATATATATACAGTATATATACACACACACACATTCATATACACATATACACACACACTGACAAAACATGGCGATTGTTTACTAGAATCCAATATTTATTTTCTATATCTGGATACACAGTCCCTGAGGATGTTTGGGAAAGTGACTCAGAAGATAAATTTGACTGTGCCTGTAACTTCTGGAAAGTTTTGCAGGGCGCAGCCCCCAAGTGCCAAGGCCTCTTCCCCCTTGGCACTCTGCTTTCTAAATATTATTTCTTGCTTGCAGTCGATCAGTGGCTAATATCATTAAGACCGAAAATATATTCTGTGGGCGTGCAAGTTGTTTGTAAGACAGTCGTCAAGTAATATTAAAGAGTTTTATAGTGCATATCATTTCCAGTCTTTGAATTGCTTCGTAATAGATATTTTGATTTATATTTTGGGTACCCTGCTAGAGTCCGTCTATTTTACCTTTGTTTTCCACACTCCACGAACAGTAGTAATTATTACTTAAACATCAATATAAAAGGCAATCAATTTAATATTTAAATTCTGAAAGCTATTAAGTTTTTACCTTTACCACTGACCCAAATGTCCTCCTGCTTATGATTAGAATCTTAGCCTACACGATCTTGACGTCCTGGACATCTGTGAGGAAACCCATTTCCCTCAACAATGTTTCCTTTTCAGATGACCTTTGGCTGTTTAATTCAATTTCCTTCCTCTCTCTGCAAAGGGAGAGAGAGAGAGAGAGAGATCCCTCTTATCCTCAAGAAAACGATTTTTCCATATCTCAACCCATTCCCCGCAAGCGACGTTCATTTTACCACACGGTCGAAATGCCGGGGAGTTCTTCAGGGCTCCTCGACCTTAGTTGCGAGACGACCTCCGGTTCATTAATTATTTACTTGATTCTGATCGGCCGTCTCTCGCATCGTCTCCTCCCTATCACTTTGAAATCTCTCCGTTCGCATTATCAATAATTTCTTCGCCGTTATACGCTCCCGGGTGAACCCGGGTCAGTAGTGGTATATAAGCAGGGTTACCCCTCGGTGGTAAGTTTGTCAGGGGATGCCCTTAGGGGAAGGAAGGTAGGTGTCGGGTATCGGGTGGGTGGGAATGGAGGAGGGAGGGGGTTGGGGGTTGGCATCAAAGACCTCTCTCATTTACTCTTAATGATGGAGCTTAACTGTCTCCGATGCTCACGACACTGGCGGCTTCGCTTCCTCATTTCGATCGAGGCCTGAGGCTCTCAATCTGCTCCACTTTTCCTCAGTAAGTCCCTCCATCTATACTCCCCGTCTTCCCCTACTTCCCCTTCTATTAGATTTTATATAGCAACTTTTATAAACAGCCACGTTCTAAAAATTCTCCTCCGTAGTTTTCAAATCCCCGAATCTCTCAGCAAAATGAGTGAGAGAGGTCGGAACTAATTATTATACCTTGATACTGGCTCCGAGATCTATTTGAAAGACCCCCTTAAACGTTTCGCCCGGCTGCAAACGCTAATGATATCCTCTTTTCAGAAGAAACGTTTCGTTGTTTGGGACTATACAACGGTTGGTTAAAAATGCGATTGGGAAAATCAATCTTTAGGAGTTCTAGTCTACGTGAAACGGATGATTTCAAGGACCTTTCACTTTAGTGATTTGGATGAAGTTGGTATACCGTACTGTTGAAAGGGTTAAATTGGTATGTTCTAATCGACTATAGATATGGGCATATATGTATGTATGTATATATATATATATATATATATATATATATATATATATATATATATATATATATATATATATATATATATATATATATATATATATATATATATATATCCCAAATATAAGAGCCCATAAAAAACGCCAAAATGAGGGAAAATGAAAGCTATATTTCAGAGAACAAACTGTCTCTCTCCTCAGGCAAATTTGGGCTCTTTATATTGATGGAATTCTGTTGAAACAAGAAAATATTCACAAATCACATACATATACATGCATACATACATATATATACATACATACATACAGTATACATACATACATACATACATACATACATATATATATATATATATATATATATATATATATATATATATATATATATATATATATATATATATATACACACACTAAAACACACACACACATATATACCATACTTTTAGTGGCCTTACAGAGTAAATCTGTTTTTCTGACCTTAATAATAACGGAAAAAGTTTTAATAGCTCTTCTAAGACACAACACTAGTAGTATGATGCTATTGTATAGTATCTTGCATTCAGATACAAAACCAGAACTTGAGATTTCTTTAAAACGTACCAGGTAATTTTGTAATTTTTTTCTATATCTTTTTCTTCCATAAATTCTGATAAGTGGGAGTCCTATCCTACATGGCTCTGATAAATATTCCACGCTGTTTATTGTACCTGACAGTATTTGATGAATGGGCGTGAAAAGAATCCAGTGAGCTTTCTCACTGGTGGAGAAAATAGCTGCCCATTAAACTGTTGTTGTATGCTGAACGTGCTTTGTGGTACACCCATTCCAGGTGTAGCCTAATGCACCTGAAATGATTTCAGACAGTCTCTTGGACTTACCTGTAGATCTGTATTGCCTCTTCGAGGGAGGAGTTATTACCTCGCCGAGGTCCTCGTTGGTGTGCACTTAAACGTTATTTGTTGCAGTCATTAAAATCGATGATGTTAGATCCGACTTATAAATGGTACAAAGTTACCTGAGAGAGAGAGAGAGAGAGTGGTGAATCAGTTAATGACTGGAGAAATGTTGTTCCTTTTCTTTATGAGTGTGTGTGCGTGTGTGAGAGAGAGGGACAGAAAATTTGGTGAATCGGTTAATGAATGGAGAAACGTTATCAATTTGCTGAGAGAGAGAGAGAGAGAGAGAGAGAGTTGGCGTGGCGGAAGTCACGGAAGTTTCGGCAAACTAAATTAGAAGAGGCTTATTTTGTTGTTTAGCCAGGATTCGTTGTTTCATGCGGCCGCAGCAGCAGCTGCTGTTACCGTTATGACAAAACATTTTTCCCCATTTTGCCCCGGGAGGCAGGGAGGGAGGGGAGGGGTAGGGGGAGGGGTTATACGCGCGGGGTAATAATAATATTCGTGTTGCTGACTTATTTCAAGGTCATACTGTGCGTTTCACGGTGAAAAGGTGGCTCGTTGTGTGTCGTATTCGGAAAAAAATGTTTTAAATTTTACGACAGATGTGTCTTCAACAACTGCAATCGATTGTTATGTGAAAAAATTTTATCTGTATTTAAACAGTTGTTTCTGTATATAATGGCGATTTGTTTTTCAATGAATACCCTATATTTTTTTCTTAAGCAAAGAGACCATAGAGTATTATTATCATTATAATCATGTTTTTTATATTATTGTGTATTGTGTGTGTGTGTTATTAAATTAATTACGAAAACAGAAGGAGAAATATTATTGTCTGCACTGAAGGGCAAACAATAGTATATCATCATTATAATCATCGCTTTCAATATGATGATGATG
>NC_089745.1:4645917-4650917 GCF_040412425.1 Macrobrachium rosenbergii | reverse complement strand
AATTCAAATAGTTAGAACCGCCCTCCATGTAATTTATGAAATCGATTGCCTTATGATACCTAGTCGGTTCTACACTATCATGAAACTTATAGCTTCAAAAGAGTGAAAATTATGAACGGGACACAAATACTGTTGGAGATGAATGAATGGATATACCGATGCCAAGTGGTGATTACCGAATTTGCGACTCTCTCTCTCTCTCTCTCTCTCTCTCTCTCTCTCTCTCTCTCTCTCTCTCTCTCTCTCTCGAAGGAAGGACATCCCCCCATTAACAAATTCGACTAGGAGGGTTAAGGAATGACAGCAATCGTGTGTTACGTTTTGCCAATTCTCTCTCTCTCTCTCTCTCTCTCTCTCTCTCTCTCTCTCTCTCTCTCTCTCTCTCTCTCTGAGGGACATCTCCCCTTCACAAATTCGACTGTAAGGGACCCGAAGCCATTGACTTGGAGGTGGTAATCGTATCGTACGTTTTGCCTCTCTCTCTCTCTCTCTCTCTCTCTCTCTCTCTCTCTCTCTCTCTCTCTCTCTCTCTCTCTCTCTCTCTGAGGGACATCCCCCATTAACAAATTCGACGAGGAGGGGTCCGAAGCCTTAGAACAGAGATGGTGGTAATCGTATCGTAGGTTTTGCCAATCTCTCTCTCTCTCTCTCTCTCTCTCTCTCTCTCTCTCTCTCTCTCTCTCTCTCTCTCTCTCTCTCTCTCTCTCTGAGGGACATCTCCCATTGACAAATTCGACTCTAAGGGACCCGAAGCCATTGACTTGGTGGTGGCAATCGTGTCGTAATGTTTTGTACGTTCACACGGGATCTTGACTCGTAGATGAATACTTCAGACCGCTTTTGGGGTCTTGTTCCTTAGGGACGTGTTCCCCTACTGCTCCAGAAAACAGGGGGACTTGGAATGGGGACCCGTTCCAGAAAGTGGGAATGTGGAACATTCCGTCGCCCAAGTCTTGCACGGACCCCCGTTCAAGAAGTGGGAATGTGGAACATTCTAACCCCAAAATCCTGGACGGACCTCCCGTTCCAGAAACTGGGAATATGGATCATGTTGTCTCGGAGGGATCCCCGTTCCAGAAACTGGTAATGTGGAACATTCTGTCTCTCAAGTCTCGGATGAATCTCCGTTCCAGAAAGTTGGAATGTGGAACATTCTACCCCTTAAATCCTTTAAGGACCCCCGGGAATGTGGATCATATTGTCCCTGAAGTCTCGGAAGGATCCCCGTTCCAGAAAGTGGGAATGTAAAGCCCCCGTTCCAGAAACTGGGTATGTAGATCATAGTGTTCCCGAAGTTCCCATTCCTTTCTTGTCCATCAAGTCTCGGGCGGACCCCCGTTCCAGAAACTGGGAATGTTTATCATAATGTCCCAGAAGTTCCCGTTCCTCTTTTTAGCTCTCGGGCTGCTCTGTGCCCACTGCCGCTTGTACCAGGCTGGTAATGGTGGTTGCAAGTTGCAGGAATGCTTGGAATTTAACGAGAAGCTGCTGGAATGCATGGAGTTTAACGAGAAGTTGCTGGAATGCTTGGAATTTAACGAGAAGCTGCTGGAATGCTTGGAATTTAACGAAGTTGCTGAATGTAACGAGTTGCTGTTGGAATACTGCTGGAATTTAAACGAAGCTGCTGGAATGCTTGGAATTTAACGAGAAGTTGCTGGAATGCTTGAAATTTAACGAGAAGCTGCTGGAATGCTTGGAATTTAACGAGAAGTTGCTGGAATGCTTGGAATTTAACGAGAAGCTGCGTCACCATTCCTGATGTTCGATCGAATATTGGGTCATTTCCCCCAGTTACTTTCACATAACCATTAACCCCCTCTCTCTCTTGTTTATCATCATTCCCCCCCCCCTTCGCCGTTCCACTCTCCACCCTCCCCTCTTTTCCCCTTCTTTGCTTTCTCATTTCCCCTTCCTTTTAACCTCATTCCCCTCCCCCTTATTCCTGATGCTCCTTCTTATGGCTCCTCTTCCCACATAACACATAGCCATTAGCGTTTCCCCCCTCTCTCTCTCATTCCCTCTTTATTCCCATTCACAATCCCCCCCTTTTTTTCTTTTATACCTCTCTTTCCTCATTCCTCTTTACACCTGACCCCACCACCCTCTTTTCCTTTCCTCTTTTCCCTTTCCTCGTTTCCCCCTTCCCCCTTCCTCTTATTGCCAGTTGTTATTCAGCCAATTCCACCACCTTTCCTCTTTCCCTCCCCTTCTTCTTTTCCCCTCCCCTTCCTCTTCCCCCTCCCCATCCTCTTATTCTTACGGTTGTTATTCGAAAACCAACTCCACCACCTTTCCTCTTTCCCCCTCCCCTTCCTCTTTCCCCCCCTTCCTCTATCCCCCTTCCACTTATTACGGTTGTTATTCGAAAACCAACTCCACCACCACCACCAACCACCAACAGGAGCAACCAAAGCCGTTCGGTAGCATCACCTCCCCTTTAAGTTGCCCGGAGACCAGCGTTCTGGCAAGATTCATTTATTATTGGTTGCGCGACCCACACTACTCGCCCTCAAGTGGGAGGAGGAGGAGGAGGAGGAGGAGGTAGGAGGGAGGAGGGAGGAGGTGGTAGGGGAGCAGGAGGAAAAGGTATAAAGTAGGGTAAGATGGGAGGGTTAGGGAAATGGGGGAAGAAAGAGAAGGTTAGAGAGAGAGAGAGAGAGAGGCGATGGCTTAAAGGAAGGTTTGGTAGAGACGAGTTAAAGAATGAACTTAGGAATATGTTAGAATGAGAAGATTTTAGAAAATGTAAAAAAAGAAATGAATGAAAATGAAAAATTATGGAAATATCTGGAAGCTCGAACTCATGTCGGAGGGACCGGCTAAAGTCTTAATGAAAAGCATAAGTAGAGAACCCAGGGCAAAAGTTCTTGAAATGTCCTCACACACACACACACACACACACACACACACACACACACACACACACACACACACAGAGAGGGGAGAGGGGGGGGGCGATCTGCGTGACTCAGGTAAATCCCATTTGTTAATGTACAATTATTGAATTCGAGTCCTTCTTCGCATGAGAGAGATAGAGAGAGAGTGAGAATCATCAGTATCTTCCATCTAAACAGAGAGAGAGAGAGAGAGGGGTGGGGGGATCCTCTGCGTGACTCAGGTAAATCCCAGTTAGTGAGAGAGGATTCCTTCTTCCCATGAGAGAGAGAGAGAGAGTGAGAAAGTAACTCAGGTAAATTGCAGCTGTAAATGTTGAATTCGAAGCCCTTCGTCGCAATACCTGCAAACATAGATAAATCATGTATGGGATTACTTCGAGAGTCGAACTGCTGCACGAACCGTATTTAAATGAGATGTTAGCATTGGGAAACGCGAGAATCCTTTTCCAGACGAGCTCCAAGTCGAAGGAACAGATCCTTCCACTCACTGTACTCTGAATGTATTATGGGAGTTGATAGAAACTCGCCGAAAAAAGGAATCGGTGTGTGCATACGTGTATGAGAGGGTGCAAGTGTGTAATTACTTTGGAGTGGTGAATGGGTATCGTTTTTAGTTTTCTGTAAAAGAAAACTATTGTGCCGGCTTTGTCTGTCCGCCCTCAGATCTTAAAAACTACTGCGGCTAGAGGGCTGCAAATTGGTATGTTGATCATCCAACCTCCAATCAGTCGTAGTAAATCGCAGCCCTCTAGCCTTAGTAGTTTTTATTTTATTTAAGGTTAAAGTTAGCCATAATTGTGCGTCTGGCAACTGCAGGACAGGCCACCACCGTGCCGTGGTTAAAATTTCATGAGCCGCGGCTCATACAGCATTATACCGAGACCGCCAAAGATAGATCTGTTTTGGGTGGCCTTGATTATACGCTGTACAGAAAACTCGATTGCGCCGAAGAAACTTCGGCGCATTTTTTACTCATTTTCTTGTTTAAGTCCTGAAGTTAATTATTGAAAGTGAATGTATTTAAGGATTGAAATGGGAAAGTAATATATTGCAAATATCTGGTGGCTAGTTAAACGACAATGTCAGCTAGGTGGATGACAATGCCCGCGCTGGATTTTTGGTTTTTTGAGGACTGATTATCTTGTGAGCTGTGAAATAAAGATTTAAGATGCACAAGAAAACCTGGTGGAGATTTGCTGTTTCTTGATAAATATTAAAATAATATAAAAATATAAGGTGCAGTCTTTTGAAAATCTGAATAATTGATGTAGATTTTTGTACACTTTTAATTTGGCATAATCATACCAGCTGTTTTTTTTTTTTCTCAAATCCAAGTCAAGAGTGTACAAAAATCATTTAGATTTTAAAAAAACTGCACTATTTAGATTTTTAAAAAATAACAAATCTGCATTGTATATTTTCATATATTATATATATATAAATATAAATCTAATATATATATATATACATACATATATATATATATATATATATATATATACATATACAGAATCATCATAAACAGAGGGCTATGAGGCCAAAAACCACTAGAGAATTTGGCCATATATATCCATATATAGGGCCACACCTTTATGTTTTTTTGTATATACCATATATACCTGTCCATATTCTACCAGTGAACAGGGGCACAGAAGCTATGCCCGATATATGGTTTCAACGTTTAAATAGTGTTTTGTGGGCATATTCATACATATACAGTATAAGACATTCATATATATATATATATATATATATATATATATATATATATATATATATATATATATATATATATATATATATATATATATAAACACTTGCGTAGAGTTTCAACTTCCCACTCCTCAGCAGATCTCTTGTGTTAAGGCTGCCAGCCCCCCGCCCATTTCCAACCAGGTACCTAATTGACTGCTTAGGTCAGCAGAAGTCAACCTATTCTTCTTCTTCTTCTTCTTCTTCTTCTTCTTCTTCTTCTTCTTCTTCTTCTTCTTCTTCTTCTTCTTCTTCTTCTTTTAGGAAACTGGGCTCCCCGTGTCGTTTCCGCGACGTGACATTGAACTTGAGTTTACGATAGTTTTTTTATGAAAGTATCGACTCACA